>NW_026287516.1:0-66322 GCF_023373465.1 Oncorhynchus keta | reverse complement strand
TGCACAGTATTGTCTTTTGTCAATGGCTGTTATGAAATCATTTAGGACCTTGAGCGTGGCTGAGGTGCACCCATGACCAGCTCGGAAACCAGATTGCATAGCGGAAAGGTATGGTGGGATTCGAAATGGTCGGTGATCTGTTTAACTTGGCTTTCGAACACCTTAGAAAGGCAGGGTAGGATAGATATAGGTCTGTAACAGTTTGGGTCTAGAGCGTCTCCCCCTTTGAAGAGGGGGATGACCGCTGACAGCTTTCCAATCTTTGGGGATCTCAGACGATACGAACAGGTTGAACAGGCTGGTAATAGGGGTTGCAACAAAATGCGGCGGATCATTTCAAATGCCCTAGGTTCAGTTATTTGAAACAGGTCCTATACCCTAGGTTCAGAGTTATTGAAACAGGTCCTATACCCTAGGTTCAGTTATTTGGAAACAGGTCCTATGCCTAGGTTCAGAGTTATTTGGAACAGGTCCTATACCTAGGTTCAGTTATTTGGAACAGGTCCTATACCCTGGGTTCAGTTATTTGGAACAGGTCCTATACCCTAGGTTCAGTTATTTGAAACAGGTCCTATACCCTAGGTTCAGTTATTTGGAACAGGTCCTGCCCAAGGTTCAGAGTTGTTTTGGAACAGGTCCTATACCTAGGTTCAGTTATTTGGAACAGGTCTATACCTAGGTTCAGTTATTTGGAACAGGTCCTATACCCTAGGTTCAGTTATTTGGAACAGGTCCTATACCCTAGGTTCAGAGTTATTTGGAACAGGTCCTATACCTAGGTTCAGAGTTATTTGGAACAGGTCCTATAACCTAGGTTCAAGAGTTATTTGGAACAGGTCCTATACCTAGGTTCCAGAGTTATTTGGAACAGGTCCTATACCTAGGTTCAGTTATTTGGAACAGGTCCTGTACCTAGGTTGAGTTATTTGAAACAGGTCCTATACCCTAGGTTCAGAGTTATTTGGAACAGGTCCTATACCTAGGTTCAGAGTTATTTGGAACAGGTCCCCTATACCTAGGTTCAGAGTTATTTGGAACAGGTCCTGCCTAGGTTCAGAGTTATTTGGAACAGGTCCTATGCCTAGGTTCAGAGTTATTTGAAACAGGTCCTATACCTAGGTTCAGAGTTATTTGAAACAGGTCCTATACCCTAGGTTCAGAGTTATTTGAAACAGGTCCCTGCCCTAGGTTCAGTTATTTGGAACAGGTCCTATACCCTAGGTTCAGTTATTTGGAACAGGTCCTATACCCTAGGTTCAGTTATTTGAAACAGGTCCTATACCCTAGGTTCAGTTATTTGGACCAGGTCCTATACCTAGGTTCAGTTATTTGGACAGAGGTCCTATACCCTAGGTTCAGTTATTTGAGACAGGTCCTATACCTAGGTTCAGTTATTTGGAACCCAGGTCCTATACCTAGAGTTCAGTTATTTGGAACAGGTCCTATACCCTAGGTTCAGTTATTTGGAACAGGTCCTATACCTAGGTTCAGAGTTATTTGGAACAGGTCCTATGCCCTGGGTTCAGGTTATTTGGAACAGGTCTATACCATAGGTTCAGTTATTTGGAACAGGTCCTATACCCTAGGTTCAGAGTTTATTTGAAACAGGTCTATACCTAGGTTCAGTTATTTGAAACAGGTCCTATACCTAGGTTCAGTTATTTGAAACAGGTCCTATGCCCTAGGTTCAGTTATTTGGAACAGGTCCTATACCCTAGGTTATGAGTTATTTGAGACGGGTCCTATACCCACAGTTCAAGTTATTTGGAACAGGTCCTATACCCTAGGTTCAGAGTTATTTGAAACAGGTCCTATACCCTAGGTTCAGTTATTTTGAAACAGGTCCTATACCCTAGGTTCAGTTATTTGGAACAGGTCCTATACCTAGGTTCAGTTATTTGGAACAGGTCCTATACCCTAGGTTCAGTCATTTGGAACAGGTCCTATACCCTAGGTTCAGTTATTTGGAACAGGTCCTATGCCCCTAGGTTCAGAGTTATTTGGAACAGGTCCTATACCCTAGGTTCAGTTATTTGAAACAGGTCCTATGGGCCTGGGTTCAGAGTTATTTGGAACAGGTCCTATACCCTAGGTTCAGTTATTTGGAACAGGTCCTATACCCTAGGTTCAGTTATTTGGAACAGGTCCTATGCCCTGGGTTCAGAGTTATTTGAACAGGTCCTATACCCTAGGTTCAGTTATTTGAAACAGGTCCTATACCCTAGGTTCAGTTATTTGCAACAGGTCCTATGCCCCTAGGTTCAGAGTTATTTGGAACAGGTCCTATACCCTAGGTTCAGTTATTTGAAACAGGTCCTATACCCTAGGTTCAGTTATTTGAAACAGGTCCTATACCTAGGTTCAGAAAGTAATTTGGAACAGGTCCTATACCCGAGGTTTCAGGAGATTATTTGAAACAGTCCTATACCCTAGGTTCGGAGTTATTTGGAACAGGTCCTATGCCTAGGTTCAGTTATTTGAAACAGGTCCTATACCCTAGGTTCAGAGTTATTTGGAACAGGTCCTATGCCCAAGGTTCAGAGTTATTTGGAACAGGTCATATACCTAGGTTCAGAGTTATTTGAAACAGGTCCTATACCCTAGGTTCAGTTATTTGAAACAGGTCCTATACCCTAGGTTCAGTTATTTGGAACAGGTCCTATGCCCCTAGGTTCAGAGTTATTTGGAACAGTCCTATACCTAGGTTCAGTTATTTGGAACAGGTCCTATACCCTAGGTTCAGTCATTTGGAACAGGTCCTATACCCTAGGTTCAGAGTTATTTGGAACAGGTCCTATACCCTAGGTTCAGTTATTTGGAACAGGTCCTATACCCTAGGTTCAGTTATTTGGAACAGGTCCTATACCCTAGGTTCAGTTATTTGGAACAGGTCCTATGCCCTAGGTTCAGAGTTATTTGGAACAGGTCTATACCCTAGGTTCAGTTATTTGAAACAGGTCCTATACCCTAGGTTCAGTTATTTGAAACAGGTCCTATACCCCAGGTTCAGAGTTATTTGGAACAGGTCCTGTGCCCAAGGTTCAGAGTTATTTGGAACAGGTCCTATACCCTAGGTTCAGTTATTTGAAACAGGTCCTATACCCTAGGTTCAGTTATTTGAAACAGGTCCTATACCCTAGGTTCAGTTATTTGAAACAGGTCCTATACCCTAGGTTCAGAGTTATTTGGAACAGGTCCTATACCCTAGGTTCAGTCATTTGGAACAGGTCCTATTAGGTTCAGTTATTTGAACAGGTCCTATACCTTAGGTTCAGAGTTATTTGGAACAGGTCCTATACCTAGGTTCAGTTATTTGAAACAGGTCCTATACCCTAGGTTCAGTTACTTGAAACAGGTCCTATGCCCTAGGTTCAGTTATTTGGAACAGGTCCTATGCCCTAGGTTCAGAGTTATTTGGAAACAGGTCCTATACCCTAGGTTCAGTTATTTGAAACAGGTCCTATGCCCTAGGTTCAGAGTTATTTGGAACAGGTCCTATACCCTAGGTTCAGTTATTTGAAACAGGTCCTATACCTAGGTTCAGTTATTTAAACAGGTCCTATACCCTAGGTTCAGTTATTTGAAACAGGTCCTATACCCTAGGTTCAGTTATTTGAAACAGGTCCTATACCCTAGGTTCAGTTATTTGAAACAGGTCCTATACCATAGGTTCAGTTATTTGAAACAGGTCCTATACCTAGGTTCAGTTATTTGAAACAGGTCCTATGCCCTAGGTTCAGAGTAATTTGGAACAGGTCCTATACCCTAGTTATTTGGAACAGGTCCTATACCCTAGGTTCAGTTATTTGGAACAGGTCCTATGCCCTAGGTTCAGTTATTTGAAACAGGTCCTATACCCCTAGGTTCAGTTATTTGAAACAGGTCCTCAGGTTCAGTTATTTGAAACAGGTCCTATGCCCTAGGTTCAGTTATTTGAAACAGGTCCTATACCCTAGGTTCAGAGTTATTTGGCAACTGTAGTTTTGAATGATACAAACCTTAGAATGACCTAGAAAAACACCACATATGGGCTGGGCTGCTTGATGTGACTGGGCTGTTGATAATTTGAGAACATTGCAGAGAAAGCTCGCCCTCTGTTCCTTGCCTGAGGCTACACATGCGGTTCTCTCATCAACTGATCATATTGTCACCCATCTGACTATTCGCAATTTCATCTGGTCTTCACTAATACAGTGCATTTGGAAAGTATTCAGACCCCTCAACTTTTTCCACATTGATAGGTTACAGCCTTATTCTACAATTGATTCAATAGTTTTTTCCCCTCAATCCACACACAACACCCTATGATGACAAAGCACGAAACAGGTTTAGATATACACTTGCTACAATAACAACATTTGAAATATAACATTGACATTAGTATTCAGACCCTTTACTCAGTACTTTGTTGAAGCACCTTTGGCAGCAATTACAGCCTCGAGTCTTCTTGGGTCTTGACGCTACAAGCTTGGCACACCTGTATTTAGGGAGTTTCTCCCATTCTTCTCTGCAGATCCTCTCAAGATCTGTCAGGTTGGATGGGGAGCGTCGCTGCACAGCTATTTTCTGGTCTCTCCAGAGATGTTCAAATCGGGTTCAAGTCCAGGCTCTGGCTGGGCCACTCATGGACATTGAGACTTGTCCAGAAGTTGCACCTTTGCCCCAGTCTGAGGTCCTGGAGCAGTTTTCCTCAAGGTACTTTCCTCCATTCATCTTTCCTCAAGCCTGACGTCCCCACAGCATGATGCTGCCACCTCCATGCTTCGCAGTAGGTATGGTGACAGGCTTCCTCCAGACGTGATGCTTGGCATTCAGGCCAAATAGTTAAATCTTGGTTTCATCAAACCAGAGAATCTTGTTTCTCATGGTCTGAGTCTTTAGGTGCCTTTTGCCAACTCTAGCGGGCTGTCATGTGCCTTTTACTGAAGAGTGGCTTCCGTCTGACCAACCTACCATAAAGGCCTGATTGGTGGAGTTCTGCAGAGAAGGTTGTCCATCTTGAAGGTTCTCCCATGTCCACAGAGGAACTCTAGGTGATCTGTCAGTGACCATCGGGTTCTTGGTCACCTCCTTGACCAAGGCTCTTCTCCCTCGATTGCTCAGTTTGTCCGGGCAGCCAGCTCTAGGAAGAGTCTTTGTGGTTCCAAACCTCTTCCATTTAAGAATGATGGAGGCCACTGTGTTCTTGGAGCCTTCAGTGCTGCAGAAATGTTTGGGTACCCTTCCCCAGATCTGTGTCTCGACCACAATCCTCTCCTTCTACGGACAATTCCTTCAACCTCATGGCTTGGGTTTTGCTCTGACATGCACTGTCAACTGTGGGACCGTTCTCTCCCAGACTCATGAATAGACATGTTGGAGTAGAGGCTTGACCAGTTATGTACCAAAGACATCTGAAATCAGTTTAAAATCATGTGCAATATGCAATATGTATTGTACAACAGCACAATCATTATTTTAATTATTTTTTTTTTTGGGGGGGGGGCTCATATACAGGCCTATGAATGAGCTGTCAGATGGTCTATGGGTGTTCTGAATTAATCATCACCTTTAGAAAGCACTGTCCATTTCATTGTGTTGGGCTTTGGAACAGCATCCACAACGACCATGTTATAAACTGGTTCAACCTGCTGTTGAACTTCTTTCTTCAAATTGATCATCACAGTGAGGTGAGTTGTAAAAGCATGATACTGTTGTGATGATAAGTGTTTGATTGTCATTGATGTCAGAGTGGTTAGGGGGACATGGAGCCAGGACCCGTGGTTAGGGGACATGGAGCCATTAGGACCTGATGGTTAGAGGGACATGGAGCCATTAGGACCTGATGGTTATAGGACCTGATGGTTAGAGGACATGGAGCCATTAGGACCCGATGGTTAGAGGGACATGGAGCCATTAGGACCTGATGGTTAGGACCATTAGGACCCGATGGTTAGAGGGACATGGAGCCATTAGACCTGATGGTTAGAGGGACATGGAGCCATTAGGACCTGATGGTTAGAGGGACATGGAGCCATTAGGACCCGATGGTTAGAGGGACATGGAGCCATTAGGACCTGATGGTTAGAGGGACATGGAGCCATTAGGACCTGATGGTTAGAGGGACATGGAGCCATTAGGACCCATTAGATGGTTAGAGGGACATGGAGCCATTAGGACCTGATGGTTAGAGGGACATGGAGCCATTAGGGATGGTTAGAGGACCCATTAGGACCCGATGGGTAGAGGGACATGGAGCCATTAGGACCCGGTTAGAGGGACATGGAGCCATTAGGACCCGATGGTTACCCATTAGATGGTTAGAGGGACATGGAGCCATTAGGACCCGATGGTTAGAGGGACATGGAGCCATTAGGACCCGATGGTTAGAGGGACATGGAGCCATTAGGACCCGATGGTTAGAGGGACATGGAGCCATTAGGACCCGATGGTTAGAGGGACATGGAGCCATTAGGGACATGGTAGGACCCATTAGATGGTTAGAGGGACATGGAGCCATTAGGACCCGATGGTTAGAGGGACATGGAGCCATTAGGACCCGATGGTTAGGGGACATGGAGCCATTAGGACCTGATGGTTGTTAGTGAGTTAGGTACTACCAACGCATGTCCAGAGTGCAGAAGAGGAGACTCAAGACTGTGGGTGTGGCGGTAATATGGTCCCCGCAACAGCCGTACACACACACACACACACACACACACACACACACACACACACACACGTAGCAGAGGTTTCTCCAAACAGCAGTCTGTTGTCAAGGCCGCTGGTGCCATATGTTCTGGTGGTGAAGTCATTGGTAGTGAAGTCATCCATGGCTCAGCAGCTCCACCCCATGGACACACAGAGGAACTGCATGCTAGTGGCTCCACAGGGGCAGGCCTTACCCGGACAGGAAGCAGGGCCAGCCAACCAGATGCCTGACCTGAAGGGTGGGAGGAATAGGAGAGGGAAGTTAACAGCCTGTCCCTCACCCCATAAAGGGACTGGCTAAAACACCCCCTTCCCCTACTTCCCTTTCTGATTCCCCTATTCCTTTACCTCCTCTCTCTCTTGATCCCCTCTCATCTCGGCCCCCAGCCCAATCCCAAATCCCCCCTAGACGTTGTGTCATGTTTCTTCTCTATCCCAGCTCCACCCTAGCTCCAGTCCAGCTCTACCCTAGCTCCAATAAAGCTCTACCCTAGCCCAGCCCAGCTCTAGCCCAGCTCTACCCTAGCTCCAGTCCAGCTCTATCCCAGCCTAGCTCTACCCCAGCTCTACCCCAGCTCTATTCTAGCTCAGCTCTATCCCACCCTAGCTCTACCCTAGCTCTAGCCCAGCTCTACCCTAGCTCTAGCTCAGCCCTACTCTAGCTCTACCCTAGCTCTAGCCCTACCCTAGCTCTAGCCCTACCCTACCCCAGCTCTACCCCTAGCCCAGCAGTATGTTACTGCACGGTGCAGAAGACCATTCTAGGCCAGCTCTACCCTAAGCCCTAGCCCAGCTCTACCCTAGCTCTAGCCCTATCCCAGCCCTACCCTAGCTCTAGCCTAAGCCCTAGCCCAGCTCTTCCCTATCCCAGCCCTACCCTAGCTCTAGCCCAGCTCTAGCTCTATCCCAGCCCTAGCCCAGCTCTAGCCTAAGCCCTAGCCCTTCCCTAGCTCTAGCCCTATCCCAGCCCTAGCCCAGCAGTATGTTACTGCACGGTGCAGAAGACCATTCTAGGCCAGAGAGCAGAGACTGTTTCCTGTTGCAACAACATTCTGGGTGAAAAGGCAGAATTCTTGAGGCAGCTTTGTGCTCCAAACCCACAAGAAACAAGAGGTCCATTATGACATGGGAACTAGCTGCTACTCTCTAGCCTCCAGCTCCATCCCAGCCTGGGCTACATAACACATCATAACCCTAAGAGCTGCTGCATGGGATCATGTGAACAGCTACACTGAAAACAACAGCAATCCCCCAACCGGAGTCTAAAATGGCCTTGCTAGTTAAACATTTTTATATATATATATTTTTTTTTTTTTAACCTTTATTTAACTAGGCAAGTCAGTTAAATATTTTCTTTGACCGGGGAACAGTGGGTTAACTGCCTTGTTCAGGGCAGAATGACAGATACCTGCCGCCCCAAATCAAATCAAATTTTATTTGTCACATACACATGGTTAGCAGATGTTAATACAAGTGTAGCGAAATGCTTGTGCTTCTAGTTCTGACAATGCAGTAGTAACTAGAGGTCGACCGATTAATCGGAATGGCCGATTAATCAGGGCCGATTTCAAGTTTTCATAACAATCGGAAATCTGTATTTTTGGGCGCCGATTTGCTGATTTAATTTAAAAAATATATATCTTTATTTAACTAGGCAAGTCAGTTAAGAACACATTCTTATTTTCACTGACGGCCTAGGAACGGTGGGTTAACTGCCTCGTTCAGGGGCAGAACGACAGATTTTTACCTTGTCAGCTCGGGGGATCCAATCTTGCAACCTTACATTTAACTAGTCCAACACAATAACGACCTGCCTCTCTCTCGTTGCACTCCACAAGGAGCCTGCCTGTTACGCGGATGCAGTAAGCCATCCACCTCTGGCCTGCTCGCCTCCCTACCACTGAGGAAGTACAGTTCCCGCTCAGCCCAGTCAAAACTGTTCGCTGCTCTGGCCCCCCAATGGTGGAACAAACTCCCTCACGACGCCAGGACAGCGGAGTCAATCACCACCTTCCGGAGACACCTGAAACCCCACCTCTTCAAGGAATACCTAGGATAGGGTAAGTAATCCTTCTCACCCCCCTAAAAGATTTAGATGCACTATTGTAAAGTGGCTGTTCCACTGGATGTCTTAAGATGTATGCACCAATTTGTAAGTCGCTCTGGATAAGAGCGTCTGCTAAATGACTTAAATGTAAATGTAAGCCAAGGTAAGTTGCTCTAGCATTAAACTTCTTATAAAAAACAATCATAATCACTAGTTAACTAAACATGGTTGATGATATTACTAGATATTATCTAGCGTGTCCTGCATTACATATAATCTGACTGAGCATACAAGCATACAATATCTAAGTATCTGACTGAAATGGTAGGCAGAAGCAGGCGCGTAAACATTAATTCAAACAGCACTTTCGTGCGTTTTGCCAGCAGCTCTTCGTTGTGAAAGCATTGCGCTGTTTATGACTTAGAGCCAATCAACTCCCGAAATGAGGCTGATGTAACCGAGTGAAATGTCTAGCTAGTTAGCGTGCGCTAATAGCGTTTCAAACGTCACTCGCTCTGAGACTTGAAGTAGTTGTTCCCCTTGCTCTGCATGGGTAACGCTGCTTCATGGGGCTGTTGTCGTTGTGTTGCTGGTTCGAGCCCAGGGAGGAGCGAGGAGAGGGACGGAAGCTATACTGTTACACTGGCAATACTAAAGTGCCTACAAGACATCCAATAATCAAAGGTTAATGAAATTCAAATGGTATAGAGGGAAATAGTCCTATAATTTATAATAACTACAACCTAAAACTTTTACCTGGGGATATTGAAGACTCATGTTAAAAGGAACCAACAGTGTTCATTTCTCATGTTCTGAGTGTAACGGATGTGAAACTGCTAGCTAGTCAGCGGTGGTGCGGCTAAATAGAGTTTCAATCGGTGACCACTTGCTCTGAAACCTTGAAGTAGTGGTTCCGGGCCGGGCTTTTGTGGAGCGATGGGTAACCATGCCGGGGTGACTGTTGATGTGTGCAGAGGGTCCCTGGTTCCACCCGGGTATGGGCGAGGGGACAGGTCTAAACCATACTGTTACATGAGCAAGGAACTTAACCGTTAGCTTTCTTACATAGCACATACCAGTTTTACTTCTCCAACACTTTGTTTTTGCATTATTTAAACCAAATTGAACATGTTTCTTTATTTACTTGAGGCTAAATAGATTTTATTGATGTATTATATTAAGTTAAAATACCTGTTCATTCAGTATTGGGAAACCAACCGGGCTAGGACATACGGGAAACCAACCGGGCTAGGACATACTGAAACCAACCGGGCTAGGACATACGGGAAACCAACCGGGCTAGGACATACGGAAACCAACCGGGCTAGGACATACAGGAAACCAACCGGGCTAGGACATACGGGAAACCAACCGGGCTAGGACATACGGGAAACCAACCGGGCTAGGACATACGGGAAACCAACCGGGCTAGGACATACGGAAACCAACCGGGCTAGGACATACGGGAAACCAACCGGGCTAGGACATACGGGAAACCAACCGGGCTAGGACATACGGGAAACCAACCGGGCTAGGACATACGGGAAACCAACCGGGCTAGGACATACGGAAACCAACCGGGCTAGGACATACAGGAAACCAACCGGGCTAGGACATACGGGAAACCAACCGGGCTAGGACATACAGGAAACCAACCGGGCTAGGACATACAGGAAACCAACCGGGCTAGGACATACAGGAAACCAACCGGGCTAGGACATACGGAAACCAACCGGGCTGGGACATACGGGAAACCAACCGGGCTAGGACATACGGGAAACCAACCGGGCTAGGACATACAGGAAACCAACCGGGCTAGGACATACTGGAAACCAACCGGGCTAGGACATACAGGAAACCAACCGGGCTAGGACATACAGGAAACCAACCGGGCTAGGACATACTGGAAACCAACCGGGCTAGGACATACGGGAAACCAACCGGGCTAGGACATACGGAAACCAACCGGGCTAGGACATACGGGAAACCAACCGGGCTAGGACATACGGGAAACCAACCGGGCTAGGACATACGGGAAACCAACCGGGCTGGGACATACGGGAAACCAACCGGGCTAGGACATACGGGAAACCAACCGGGCTAGGACATACAGGAAACCAACCGGGCTAGGACATACAGGAAACCAACCGGGCTAGGACATACAGGAAACCAACCGGGCTAGGACATACAGGAAACCAACCGGGCTAGGACATACGGAAACCAACCGGGCTAGGACATACGGGAAACCAACCAGGCTAGGACATACAGGAAACCAACCGGGCTAGGACATACGGGAAACCAACCGGGCTGGACATACGGGAAACCAACCGGGCTAGGACATACGGAAACCAACCGGGCTAGGACATACAGGAAACCAACCGGGCTAGGACATACGGGAAACCAACCGGGCTAGGACATACAGGAAACCAACCGGGCTAGGACATACAGGAAACCAACCGGGCTAGGACATACAGGAAACCAACCGGGCTAGGACATACTGGAAACCAACCGGGCTAGGACATACGGGAAACCAACCGGGCTAGGACATACGGAAACCAACCGGGCTAGGACATACGGGAAACCAACCGGGCTAGGACATACTGGAAACCAACCGGGCTAGGACATACGGGAAACCAACCGGGCTAGGACATACAGGAAACCAACCGGGCTAGGACATACGGGGAAACCAACCGGGCTAGGACATACGGAAACCAACCGGGCTAGGACATACAGGGAAACCAACCAGGCTAGGACATACAGGAAACCAACCGGGCTAGGACATACAGGAAACCAACCGGGCTAGGACATACAGGAAACCAACCGGGCTAGGACATACTGAAACCAACCGGGCTAGGACATACTGAAACCAACCGGGCTAGGACATACGGGAACCAACCGGGCTAGGACATACGGGAAACCAACCGGGCTAGGACATACGGGAAACCAACCGGGCTAGGACATACTGGAAACCAACCGGGCTAGGACATACAGGAAACCAACCGGGCTAGGACATACAGGAAACCAACCGGGCTAGGACATACAGGAAACCAACCGGGCTAGGACATACAGGAAACCAACCGGGCTAGGACATACAGGAAACCAACCGGGCTAGGACATACAGGAAACCAACCGGGCTAGATAAATCACTTGTAAATAGTCGGCTAACAGCTGGTAGTCGTTAGGCTTGCTAGCTAGTTTAGCTGTGTTGGGCGCTGACCTCGCAGATCTTAATTTAACATTCATTTTAAACACCCATCAAAGTTCACAAAACATATCTACGAGTTTAATATTAGACGGCTAGCTAGTAAGCCTGCTGGTTATCTAACGGCAGTTTGTTACTGATAGCATGTCCGCTAACAATAACACTACTAGGACGGCTCCAATCAGCTGCTCAAAACACCCATTTCAAAGGTTGAACCAAACGTCAACTTTGTTTCAATGTACTTACGTGTCAGAGCATAATAAGAGGTTGTGTTTCAGATGAATATGTGTCAACTACTTGTCACTTATCCAGTGTCTCCAAAACTTCCAGGAGCAAAATGATTCTGATCGGCTCAACCAGAAATTACAGCCGGGCAGCTTAAAGGGAACGTGACAGTACTCTTAAAGGCAAAATATCTTATTACGGCGGTACACATTTCGGCAAGAGTTGACATGATTCAATACAGTGTACTAACCTATTTCACATGCATTAATGGGTCTGTTTTAATTGATTTGATGAGTGTAGATCAATGCAAACCTTTTTTAGGGACACCATTCGGCAGAAATGTTTGTGGAAATCCCAGTGGTGGAAAAAAGTACCCAATTTGTCATACTTGAGTAAAAGTATAGATACCTTAATACCTTAAGTAAAAGTCACCCAGTAAAATACTACTTGAGTAAAAGTCTAAAAGTATTTGGTTTTAAATATACTTAAGTATCAAAGTAGATTTCATTGCTAAAATATACTTAAATATCAAAAGTAAAAGTATAAATTGTTGTTTTGAAAATGTATGGATAGCCAGGGACACACTCCAACACTCAGACATTATTTACACAACATACATGTGTTTAGTGAGTCCGCCAGAACATACCCAGTAGGGATGACCACGCATTCTCTTGATAAGTGTGTCAATTTCACAATTTTCCTGTTCTGCTAAGCATTCAAAATGTAAAGAGTGCTTTGGGTTGTCAGGGAAAATGTATGGAATAAAAAGTACAATATTGTCTTTAGGGATGTAGTGCAGTAAAAGTTGTAAAAACATATGAATAGTAAAGTACAGATACCCAGAAAAACTACTTAAGTAGAACTTTCCAGTAATTTGACTGAAATACTTTACACCTGTGGAAAATCCAGTCGTTATCTTCATATCATATGAATGATCATTGTAGACTTGTAAGTATATTCGTCAGGACCAATACTTAACCCAAATAGTTGTAGTGTTTTACCCACCTGCTAACTGTCATACCAGTTCAGCTCTCAGTCCACTCTAACTGAGCCCCATATCCCCCACAGGAGGATGCAACTTTACACAACATTCATATAGAAATGTATGTTTATAGAATAACCATGAATGTCATGCAGCAGAACATGTGCTCAGCAGCTCTATGTTGTATTTGGGAGTACTGGTATATGTGAATCATAGTTAGTGTACTGGTATGTGAATATCCCTGTTAGGGGGTCAGACTTTAGGTATTTTATTTTGTTGACGGTAATCCCAGTCCTCATACTAACGTCACAATATCACATGATGAGGTGTGATAGCCCCAGACTATAATCCCCTCTCACACAGTTCAATAGTTCATCTGGATCCACAACAAAACACTCATCAAAAGGACCCTTATAACACACATACCTCCCATCACAGGTTCACACACATCAGACAGCTTCAGCCTCACACCCTTTATTCAGTGAACTGGTCTACATTCCACAGCTGGGATGATGCTGCCTTCCTTCCTACAGGCGTCTTCTTCAAAAACATGTCAAAAGATATTCAAAATGGAAAAGAGATTGCTGGACACTCCTGACTTAATATGCATAGACCTTCACTTTATGGACTTCGGTCTTCACATTCTCTTTTTCTGTTGTAGTAATAGAATGTGTTGTCTCGACGCTGAAGCTTCTTCACAAACCCAGTCTCAGGCCACCTGTCGATCTAAGACAAAAGCAATGCCACAGTGACACATTCATCTTGCAGTGAACCAACTGTCAGTGGCAATGCTTTTAGCCAGTGATAAGGATTCATTTAAGTTGTTTACCAAGTCAACTTGCTTTACTTGTTTGTATTCCAGTTCATCTCTGTAGCCTGCCTGTTGGAATCTGTATAAGTTCTCCACCTCGTCAGTCCATTGTTTGGCTCTGCTCATGGACTTTGGCGTTGCGTTGCCATCTAAGTAGGCTGCACAAGACATTATGCTGCAGAGAGGATGTCCACAGGCGACCTACAGGAGCAAATAGTGGGCTCAGTTAGACAAGTTCAAGTATCTCTATATACTGACATGACAGTCATGGACACTGAAATACATAAAGGAAAACTAAATAAACAAAAAACACAATTTTAAAAGAATGGCAATTACATAGTAGGTTATATGGGGAGGGGCATCCTGAATATGAATTGGGTGGCAGAAGTAGGGTAAGGCTGATTTTCTATTTCTCCCCGTCCTCCTGTCCTGGGGGATAGAGAGCAGATGGGTGCAGCAGGTGGTTCTGCCGACCACTTGTCAGATAGCCAGTCTCGGTACAGGAAATAGTAGAGGAGAGCAGGCAGAACTGCTCTCTTAATTCTTACACACTAACCATCTTATTGCCGAAAACATTTTATCTATACATTTCTTAAGCTGATTTCAGTTTTAATATTCGTGCCCGAAACCAATCGAATTGAATTTGCACAGTAACGTTGCCAAACGTACAGTAGCTAACTAGCTAACGCCAATATTTGAATTAAACTTGCTAGCACTAGCTTCGGGCTATGATATAATATAGAAGTCACAGTTAGAAAATAGACTGAATCTGGCTAGCTTGCTATACATTTGTTTCCCAATTTGATTAAGTAGCTGATACCACATGTTACTTACAGCTGAACGGGGCAAAACTCACAGATCAAGAGATGATGACGAGGAGGCTTGTCTTTAGTTGCCGAGCAACCCAATACTCCTTCCTCCTTCTTCTTCTTCTTCTTCTTTTACATTTATTTAACTAGGCAAGTCAGTTAAGAACAAATTCTTATTTTCAATGACGGCCTAGGAACAGTGGAGTCTTTAACAAGGTGTTGTTATGGTAATTGTCTACTGGTAGAACAGATATATGCTGGCAACCCAACCTTCCTTCCTTCCTTCCTTCCTTCCTTCCTTCTTCTTCTTCTTCTTCTTAGAACTTCTTCTTCTTCTTCTTCTTCTTCTTCTTCTTCTTCTTCTTCTTTAACAAGGTGTTGTTATGGTAATACTGGTAGCACAGATATATGCTAGCAACCCAGCCTTCCTTCCTTCCTTCCTTCCTTCCTTCTTCTTCTTCTTCTTCTTCTTCTTCTTCTTCTTCTTCTTCTTCTTCTTCTTCTTCTTCTTCTTTAACAAGGTGTTGTTATGGTAATACTGGTAGCACAGATATATACTAGCAACCCAACCTTCCTTCCTTCCTTCCTTCCTTCCTTCTTCTTCTTCTTCTTCTTCTTCTTCTTCTTCTTCTTCTTCTTCTTCTTTAACAAGGTGTTGTTATGGTAATACTGGTAGCACAGATATATACTAGCAACTTCCTTCCTTCCTTCCTTCCTTCCTTCTTCTTCTTCTTCTTCTTCTTCTTCTTCTTCTTCTTCTTCTTCTTTAACAAGGTGTTGTTATGGTAATACTGGTAGCACAGATAAATACTGGCAACCCAACCTTCCTTCCTTCCTTCCTTCCTTCCTTCTTCTTCTTCTTCTTCTTCTTCTTCTTCTTCTTCTTCTTCTTTCTTCTTCTTCTTCTTCTTCTTTTACATTTATTTAACTAGGCAAGTCAGTTAAGAAGAAATTCTTATTTTCAATGACGGCCTAGGAACAGTGGGTCTTTAACAAGGTGTTGTTATGGTAATTGTCTACTGGTAGAACAGATATATGCTGGCAACCCAACCTTCCTTCCTTCCTTCCTTCCTTCCTTCTTCTTCTTCTTCTTCTTCTTCTTCTTCTTCTTCTTCTTCTTCTTCTTCTTCTTCTTCTTCTTCTTCTTCTTCTTCTTCTTTAACAAGGTGTTGTTATGGTAATACTGGTAGCACAGATATATACTAGCAACCCAACCTTCCTTCCTTCTTCCTTCCTTCTTCTTCTTCTTCTTCTTCTTCTTCTAAATGCTGGCTTCTTCTTCTTCTTCTTCTTCTTCTTCTTCTTCTTCTTCTTTAACAAGGTGTTGTTATGGTAATACTGGTAGCACAGATATATACTAGCAACCCAACCTTCCTTCCTTCCTTCCTTCCTTCCTTCTTCTTCTTCTTCTTCTTCTTCTTCTTCTTCTTCTTTAACAAGGTGTTGTTATGGTAATACTGGTAGCACAGATATATACTAGCAACCCAACCTTCCTTCCTTCCTTCCTTCCTTCCTTCTTCTTCTTCTTCTTCTTCTTCTTCTTCTTCTTCTTCTTCTTCTTCTTCTTCTTCTTCTTCTTCTTCTTCTTCTTCTTCTTCTTCTTCTTCTTCTTTAACAAGGTGTTGTTATGGTAATACTGGTAGCACAGATATATACTAGCAACCCAACCTTCCTTCCTTCCTTCCTTCCTTCCTTCTTCTTCTTCTTCTTCTTCTTCTTCTTCTTCTTCTTCTTCTTCTTCTTCTTCTTCTTCTTCTTCTTCTTTTACATTTTATTTAACTAGGCAAGTCAGTTAAGAAGAAATTCTTATTTTCAATCACGGCCTAGGAACAGTGGGTCTTTAACAAGGTGTTGTTATGGTAATTGTCTACTGGTAGAACAGATATATGCTGGCAACCCAACCTTCCTTCCTTCCTTCCTTCCTTCCTTCCTTCTTCTTCTTCTTCTTCTTCTTCTTCTTCTTCTTCTTCTTCTTCTTCTTCTTCTTTAACAAGGTGTTGTTATGGTAATACTGGTAGCACAGATATATACTAGCAACCCAACCTTCCTTCCTTCCTTCCTTCCTTCCTTCTTCTTCTTCTTCTTCTTCTTCTTCTTCTTCTTCTTCTTCTTCTTCTTCTTCTTCTTCTTCTTCTTCTTCTTCTTCTTCTTCTTTAACAAGGTGTTGTTATGGTAATACTGGTAGAACAGATATATGCTAGCAACCCAACCTTCCTTCCTTCCTTCCTTCCTTCTTCTTCTTCTTCTTCTTCTTCTTCTTCTTCTTTAACAAGGTGTTGTTATGGTAATACTGGTAGCACAGATAAATGCTGGCAACGTCGTTATTGTGAGCAGGTTTAAATTCCGATACAATGCTGACAGTGGAAACGTTTTGTCTCCCATCCACTAGGTGGTTTAGCTAACGGCAGCTATTCAAGTATCCCGACCAAAATGCGCCGAAATGTCAGCTAGTCAACGAGTGGGTTGAAGTTGAGGAAATGAATCGGAGCTAATCTTCAGTCAAAATGAGTTCGTTCGCGGGTCGCATGAAGGAGTATCCCAACATGTCGCTGGATCGGTTTGACAGGGAGAATCTACATGCAAGGGCTTATTTTCTATCTCACTGCCACAAAGGTAAGGAAGACTCTTTGAGATCAGTGAGAGCCAAACAGCAGTTAGCTAAAGATAACTAGCCAGTATGTGCTCTTAACTGGCACACAGTGGACATGTAACTAGCTAACGTTACCTCTACTCACATCATGCATTTTCTGCAGATCACATGAAGGGCTGAAGGGGCCTCTATTGAAAAGAAAGTTGAAATTCAGGTGATATCACGTTTTATTTTGATGGTGTGAAAGTTCAGTGAAACAAAGGATGGCTAACTGATGTTGAAGGTCTAACGTTACTGTCTTTGTTCATTTGTTCCGGTCTGACAGTCAAACTGTCTTTGTTCATTTGTTCCGGTCTGACAGTCAAACTGTCTTTGTTCATTTGTTCCAGTCTGACAGTCAAACTGTCTTTGTTCATTTGTTCCAGTCTGACAGTCAAACTGTCTTTGTTCATTTGTTCCAGTCTGACAGTCAAACTGTCTTTGTTCATTTGTTCCAGTCTGACAGTCAAACTGTCTTTGTTCATTTGTTCCAGTCTGACAGTCAAACTGTCTTTGTTCATTTGTTCCAGTCTGACAGTCAAACTGTCTTTGTTCATTTGTTCCAGTCTGACAGTCAAACTGTCTTTGTTCATTTGTTCCAGTCTGACAGTCAAACTGTCTTTGTTCATTTGTTCCAGTCTGACAGTCAAACTGTACTGTTCATTTGTAACTAAGGAACTGTTGCTGAGCAATCCAAAATATGCCTTCTGGGAAGATCACATAGTAAGTAGTTAATTGTCAAAAATCTTAGTTATGGACCTATTGCTAGGCAACATGTGTTTTGTGTAATTTTGACGTGCTTCTGTTTGTCTAGGTTGCTTTGGAACTGGAGAGTCCCACACTAATCACTTTAATAGACGAGGCTTCAGGAGAGGTACGACACCGGTTCATCATTACAACATATATAGAGGGTCATAAGGGCTGATCGCTGTCAGTTTGCTGTATGACTGACTCTTTGATGACTGATATTGTGTGTGTCCACAGAGAGAAGAACTTGTGGTGACTCTGCTTCCTGCAGGTCACTGTCCAGGCTCGGTCATGTGAGTACTGTGTGTGCGTGCATGTATGTGTGCTTATGTGGTGTCACCTAGCTTGTGTTTGTGGTATCACCTAGCTTGTGTTTGTGGTGTCACCTAGCTTGTGTTTGTGGTGTCGCCTAGCTTGTGTTTGTGGTGTCACCTAGCTTGTGTCTGTGGTGTCACCTAGCTTGTGTTTGTGGTGTCACCTAGCTTGTGTCTGTGGTGTCACCTAGCTTGTGTATGTGGTGTCACCTAGCTTGTGTTTGTGGTATCACCTAGCTTGTGTTTGTGGTGTCACCTAGCTTGTGTTTGTGGTGTCGCCTAGCTTGTGTTTGTGGTGTCACCTAGCTTGTGTCTGTGGTGTCACCTAGCTTGTGTTTGTGGTGTCACCTAGCTTGTGTCTGTGGTGTCACCTGGCTTGTGTATGTGGTGTCACCTAGCTTGTGTTTGTGGTGTCGCCTAGCTTGTGTTTGTGGTGTCACCTAGCTTGTGTCTGTGGTGTCACCTAGCTTGTGTTTGTGGTGTCACCTAGCTTGTGTCTGTGGTGTCACCTAGCTTGTGTTTGTGGTGTCACCTAGCTTGTGTTTGTGGTGTCGCCTGCTTGTGTTTGTGGTGTCACCTAGCTTGTGTCTGTGGTGTCACCTAGCTTGTGTTTGTGGTGTCACCTAGCTTGTGTTTGTGGTGTCACCTAGCTTGTGTTTGTGGTGTCACCCCTAGCTTGTGTTTGTGGTATCACCTAGCTTGTGTTTGTGGTATCACCTAGCTTGTGTTTGTGGTGTCACCTGGCTTGTGTTTGTGGTGTCACCTAGCTTGTGTTTGTGGTGTCACCTGGCTTGTGTTTGTGGTGTCACCTAGCTTGTGTTTGTGGTGTCACCTAGCTTGTGTTTGTGGTGTCACCTAGCTTGTGTTTGTGGTGTCACCTAGCTTGTGTCTGTGGTGTCACCTGGCTTGTGTTTGTGGTGTCACCTTTGTGTTTGTGGTGTCACCTAGCTTGTGTTTGTGGTGTCACCTAGCTTGTGTTTGTGGTGTCACCTAGCTTGTGTTTGTGGTGTCACCTAGCTTGTGTTTGTGGTGTCACCTAGCTTGTGTGTTTGTGGTGTCACCTAGCTTGTGTTTGTGGTGTCACCTAGCTTGTGTTTGTGGTGTCACCTAGCTTGTGTTTGTGGTGTCACCTAGCTTGTGTTTGTGGTGTCACCTGGCTTGTGTTTGTGGTGTCACCTGCTTGTGTTTGTGGTGTCACCTAGCTTGTGTTTGTGGTGTCACCTAGCTTGTGTTTGTGGTGTCACCTAGCTTGTGTTTGTGGTGTCACCTAGCTTGTGTTTGTGGTGTCACCTAGCTTGTGTTTGTGGTGTCACCTAGCTTGTGTTTGTGGTGTCACCTAGCTTGTGTTTGTGGTGTCACCTGGCTTGTGTTTGTGGTGTCACCTGTGCTTGTGTTTGTGGTGTCACCTAGCTTGTGTTTGTGGTGTCACCTAGCTTGTGTTTGTGGTGTCACCTGGCTTGTGTTTGTGGTGTCACCTAGCTTGTGTTTGTGGTGTCACCTGTTGTGTTTGTGGTGTCACCTAGCTTGTGTTTGTGGTGTCACCTAGCTTGTGTTTGTGGTGTCACCTAGCTTGTGTTTGTGGTGTCACCTAGCTTGTGTTTGTGGTGTCACCTAGCTTGTGTTTGTGGTGTCACCTAGCTTGTGTTTGTGGTGTCACCTGGCTTGTGTTTGTGGTGTCACCTGGCTTGTGTTTGTGGTGTCACCTAGCTTGTGTTTGTGGTGTCACCTAGCTTGTGTTTGTGGTGTCACCTGGCTTGTGTTTGTGGTATCACCTAGCTTGTGTTTGTGGTGTCACCTAGCTTGTGTTTGTGGTGTCACCTAGCTTGTGTTTGTGGTGTCACCTAGCTTGTGTTTGTGGTGTCACCTAGCTTGTGTTTTGTGGTGTCACCTAGCTTGTGTTTGTGGTGTCACCTAGCTTGTGTTTGTGGTGTCACCTAGCTTGTGTTTGTGGTGTCACCTAGCTTGTGTTTGTGGTGTCACCTAGCTTGTGTTTGTGGTTGTGGCTTGTCACCTAGCTTGTGTTTGTGGTATCACCTGTTTGTGGTGTCACCTAGCTTGTGTTTGTGGTGTCACCTAGCTTGTGTTTGTGGTGTCACCTAGCTTGTGTTTGTGGTGTCACCTGGCTTGTGTTTGTGGTGTCACCTAGCTTGTGTTTGTGGTGTCACCTGGCTTGTGTTTGTGGTGTCACCTAGCTTGTGTTTGTGGTGTCACCTGGCTTGTGTTTGTGGTGTCACCTGGCTTGTGTTTGTGGTGTCACCTGGCTTGTGTTTGTGGTGTCACCTGGCTTGTGTTTGTGGTGTCACCTAGCTTGTGTTTGTGGTGTCACCTGGCTTGTGTTTGTGGTGTCACCTAGCTTGTGTTTGTGGGTGTCACCTAGCTTGTGTTTGTGGTGTCACCTAGCTTGTGTTTGTGGTGTCACCTAGCTTGTGTTTGTGGTGTCACCTAGCTTGTGTTTGTGGTGTCACCTAGCTTGTGTTTGTGGTGTCACCTGCTTGTGTTGTGGTGTCACCTAGCTTGTGTTTGTGGTGTCACCTGGCTTGTGTTTGTGGTGTCACCTTGTGTTTGTGGTGTCAGCTTGTGTTTGTGGTGTCACCTGGCTTGTGTTTGTGGTGTCACCTAGCTTGTGTTTGTGGTGTCACTTTGTGTTTGTGGTGTGTCACCACCTGGCTTGTGTTTGTGGTGTCACCTAGCTTGTGTTTGTGGTGTCACCTGGCTTGTGTTTGTGGTGTCACCTGGCTTGTGTTTGTGGTGTCACCTGGCTTGTGTTTGTGGTGTCACCTGGCTTGTGTTTGTGGTGTCACCTAGCTTGTGTTGTGGTGTCACCTAGCTTGTGTTTGTGGTGTCACCTGGCTTGTGTTTGTGGTGTCACCTAGCTTGTGTTTGTGGTGTCACCTAGCTTGTGTTTGTGGTGTCACCTGGCTTGTGTTTGTGGTGTCACCTAGCTTGTGTTTGTGGTGTCACCTGGCTTGTGTTTGTGGTGTCACCTAGCTTGTGTTTGTGGTGTCACCTAGCTTGTGTTTGTGGTGTCACCTTGTGTTTGTGGTGTCACCTGCTTGTGTTTGTGGTGTCACCTGGCTTGTGTTTGTGGTGTCACCTAGCTTGTGTTTGTGGTGTCACCTAGCTTGTGTTTGTGGTGTCACCTAGCTTGTGTTTTCTGGTGTCACCTAGCTTGTGTCTGTGGTGTCACCTAGCTTGTGTGTGGTGTCACCTAGCTTGTGTTTGTGGTGTCACTTGGTTTGTGGTGTCACCTAGCTTGTGTTTGTGGTGTCACCTAGCACTACAAGATGTCAAAAGCTTTCTGGGAAGCTGATTTAGTTGTGTCAAGTTGGCTGGATGTCCTCTGGGTGGTGGACCATTCTTGATACACAAAGGAAACTGTTGAGTGTGAGAAACCCAGCAACGTTGCAGTTCTTGACTCAAACTGCTGCGCTTGGCACCTACTACCATGTGCCATTCAAAGGCACTTAAATCTCTTGTCTTGCCCGTTCGCCCTCTGAATGGCCCACAGACACGATCCATGTCTCATTTATCTCAAGGCTTAAAAATCCTTCTTTAACCCGTCTCCTCCCCTTCATCTACATGTCTCCTCCCCTTCATCTACATGTCTCCTCCCCTTCATCTACATGTCTCCTCCCCTTCATCTACATGTCTCCTCCCCTTCATCTGACAAATGACCTCTCCCTTTGCTACACCACTGTTGTGTTATCCAGTCAAAAGTTCACCTAGCTTTATTTTTAGAAAATGTAAGACATCAAAACTATGACTCAAGCTTTCATTTTGTCATGGAAAGTCTTCACAGGCGCAGTTTCGTCAAGAACATTTCCTTTGAACCTGTTGATATATTAGTACCAGTTTGCACTCTTGGCATTTTCTCACATTGTAAAATTCACCTGGAATGCTTCTCTAACAGTCTTGAAGGACAGTTCCCTTGGCATTCTGAGAACTTGTTGGCTGACTCTGCAGTCCAAATCATCCCAAACCATCTCAGGGTGCCTGTTGATTGTGGGGCACTCATCTAATGCTCAATCACTCTCCTTCTTGGTCAAATAGCCCTTCACAGCTTGGATGTTTTGGGTCATTGTCCTGTTGAAAAACTAAATGGGATATCATTGCAGAATGCTTTGGTAGCCATGCTGGTTTTACATTTTTCCTTTATTTAACCAGGCAAGTCAGTTAAGAACATATTCTTATTTTCAATGACGGCCTGGGAACAGCTGCCTGTTCAGGGGCAGATTTGTACCTTGTCAGCTCGGGGGTTTGAACTGGGTTACTAGTCCAACGCTCTAACCGCTAGGCTACGCTGCCGTTCAGTGTGCTTTGAATTCTAAATAAATCACGAACCAGATGGGATTGCGTATCACTGCAGAAGCTGTGGTTGCCATGCTGATTAAGTGTGCCTTGAATTCTAAATAAATCACAGACAGTGTCACCAGCAAAGCACCATCACACCACCTCCTCCTCCATGCTTCCAGGAGATCATCCCGTTCACCTATGCGTCTCACAAAGGTGGAACCAAAAATATAAAATTTGGACTCATCAGCCAGTCTAATGTCCATTGCTTGTGTTTCTTGGCCCACACTACTTTGTGTGTTTTTGTAGTAGTACTTTGGAGATCAGGTAGCCTAGTGGTGTTTGGGCCATTAACCGAAAAGGTTGGTGGATTGAATCACCGACTGGCCCTGAACAAGGCAGTTAACGTCTCACAAAGAGTTAACCCACTGTTCCTTAAACCCACTCCCCTGAACAAGGCAGTTAACCCACTGTTACACAACAAGGCACCCACTGTTCCCCTGAACAAGGCAGTTAACCCACTGTTCCTGAAAGGCAGTTAACCCACTGTTCCCCTGAACAAGGCAGTTAACCCACTGTTCCCTGAACACACCCACTCCCCTGAACAAGTCCATTGCTTAACAAGGCACTGTTACACTGTACCCCAATGAAGACCTGAGGGCGGCAGTAGCCTATGGTTCTCCTGAACAAGGTTGTTTGAATCACTACTGCCCCTGAACAAGGCAGTTAACCCATACAAGGCAGTTAACCCACTGTTCCCTGAACAAGGCAGTTAAACCCACTGTTCCCCTGAACAAGGCAGTTAACCCCACTGTTCCCACTGAACAAGGCAGTTAACATACTGTTCCCAACAAGGCATTACCCACTGTTCCCCCTGAACATTAACCCACTGTTCCCTGAACAAGGCAGTTAACCCACTGTTCCCCTGAACAAGGCAGTTAACCCACTGTTCCCACAAGGCAGTTAACCCACTGTTCCTAGGCCGTCATGTACATAGGCAGTTGTTCTTAACAAGGCTAACCTACTGTTAAATAAAAATGAAACCCACTGTTCTCTGAACAGTTGATGTTGAGATGTGTCTGTTACTTGAACTCTGTTCTCCTGAAGCATTTGTTTTTAGTCAATTTCTGAGGCAATTAACTGATCCTCTGCACACACTTACCTTTCCAATATAGGCTGGTAACCCACTGTTCCCCTGAACAGCAGTTAACCCATGTTCCCCTTTCCTGGTGGTCCTCATGACAGTTAACTCTAATGTTCTTAGGCCTCTGTACTTCCTTTCCTATCATGAAAAGAGCCAGTTTCAACAGTTGATGTTGAGGTGGGGCACTTGAAATGTTGAAAGTTTTACTCCATTTTCTGGATTGAACTGACCTTCATGTCTTAAAGTAACTCTGGAAGTTCTCTTTGCCAATCTGAAATGTTCTTAAAAATTATGAGGCCTGTATCCACCCCTCCTTTTCACAACACAGAGCCAGTTAACTCTAATGATCTTATCCTTGCATCAAGGTACACCTGGATTTAAATGGATTTCCTGTGACCTCATGAAGTTGAGTTTCATCATTGTGCAATGGTTTGCCATCAAAAAACTTTGAAAGGGAACACTAAAATAATGTCACATTTTTTTTGCTCATTTAGATCTCCAAAATATGAATTTCCAAATAGTTTTGATGTTCTGTATACCAATTATTCTACAATGATTGAAATGCATTAAAAATACTTTAAATGGTTCTTATACTGGCATGAAACTTATTCAATTAATTTGTACCGTATACTGTGGTACAAAGTGTGGCTACTTTGAAGAATCTCAAATACCAACACAGTGTGTTTTACATGTTCCAATGTTCTTGGTAGAGGGCAGGGTTCTACGAAAGGAGACTTCCTGGAATGAGTAGGTGTGTCTTATCTGGACTATACACATTAATTAATTTGTACACATTTTACACCCCCACTTGAGAACACATACCCCAGCAGGGTGAGTGTACATTTGTGGATTCTTGGTAGACACACCCATACAGACACACAGGAGACTTACATACTACACACAGAGCACAGAGATACACATACATACACACACACACACACACATACACAGAGACACACGAGACAGAGAGCATACACATACACAGACACACGAGAGAGAGACAGACCACAGACAGACACACACTACATACATACATACACAGAGAGAGCACACACAGAGAGAGAGAGTACATACACATACATATACTACACACACAGTGGGGCAAAAAGTATTTAGTCAGCTACACACACACACAGTGGAGAGAGCTACACACACACTTAAACATGAGAGCCTGTACACACAGAGAGATACATAGAGCACTACACAGAGAGAGAGAGAGCTTACACACATAAACAGAGAGAGAGCACACACACAGAGAGTATTTAGTCAGCCGCAGAGAGCTACACAGACAGAGAGAGATCTACACACACAGAGAGAGAGAGCTACACAGAGAGAGAGCTACACAGGAGAGATCTATAGAGAGAGAGCCACAGATCCCCAGGGAGAGAGCTGCAGAGTGTGTGTGTACACACAGACACACAGAGAGACGCACTACACAGAGAGGAAGCACAGACAGTGTGTGTGCTATCCGAGAGAGAGCTACACACAGGACTATGGGGTGTGGTACACAGGACTGTGTGTGTGTGTGTGTGTGTGTGTGTGTGTGTGTGTGTGTGTGTGTGTGTGCTATCCGGGGGCTGGTACAGGATGTGTGTGTGTGTGTGTGTGTGTGTGTGTGTAGGAGACGTGTCTACATGCTATCCGGGGGCTGGTACAGGACTGTGTGTGTGTGTGTGTGTGTGTGTGTGTGTAGGAGACGTGTCTATATGCTATCCGGGGTCTGGTACAGGACTGGGTCAGTAGGAGTGTGTACCATACAGTGTGGCTGAATTGTAAAGCTGCATATGGATATGAATACCTCTTCACTAACCTGGGGGACGAGTTTCACACACAGGTAGGTGACCAACACTTAAAACCTCTTGAGGATCCGCCCCCTTTTTCAATTTCCACCTAAAATGACATACCCAAATCTAACTGCCTGTAGCTCCGGAAGCAAGGATATGCATATTCTAGGTACCATTTGAAAGGAAACACTTTGAAGTTTGTGGAAATGTGACATGAATGTAGGAGAATAACAATACAAAGAAATAGCTTTTTTTTGTACCATTTATCTTTAAAATGCAAGAGAAAGGCCATAATGTATTATTCCAGCCTAGGTGACATTTAGATTTTGGCCACTAGATGGCAGCAGTATGTGCACAGTTTTAGACTGATCCAATGAACCATTGCATTTCTTTAAAAATGTATCAAGACTGCCCAAATGTGCCTAATTTGTTTATTAATAACTAAGTTCTCAAACAATAGCATGATATTCTTTCACTGTAATAGCTACTGTACATTGGACAGTACAGTTAGATTAATAAGAATTTAAGCTTTCTGACAATATCAGATATGACTGTTCTTGTTACTTACAACCTCATACTAATCACATTGGCCTACGTTAGCTCAACTGTCCCATGGATGGGACACCGATACCAAATAAGATTTATTTTAAACACACACTTTGTTAAGCATGACAAATAATGACACGTGGTGTGTTGTAGATTCATGTGAAAAGCCTGGACATGTTTAAGAAGATGCCAGAGATTCTGAGTCATGTGACCACGGATCGAGCCACTCAGATCCATGCCTGCCGTCACCCCAAGGTAACGCTGCTACACGCCCCTTTCTCTTAGAAACCCCTAACCAATAGAAACATGTGTAGGATGAGGAGCCCTAAACAATAGAAACATGTGTAGGATGAGGAGCCCTAACCAATAGAAACATGTGTAGGATGAGGAGCCTAACCAATAGAAACATGTCGTTGTGTAGGATGAGGAGTCCTAACCAATAGAAACATGTCATTGTGTAGGATGAGGAGTCCTAACCAATAGAAACATGTGTAGGATGAGGAGTCCTAACCAATAGAAACATGTGTGTAGGATGAGGAGTCCTAACCAATAGAAACATGTCTTTGTGTAGGAGGAGGAGTCCTAACCAATAGAAACATGTCGTTGTGTAGGATGAGGAGTCCTAACCAATAGAAACATGTCTTTGTGTAGGATGAGGAGTCCTAACCAATAGAAACATGTCGTTGTGTAGGATGAGGAGTCCTAACCAATAGAAACATGTCGTTGTGTAGGAGGAGGAGTCCTAACCAATAGAAACATGTCGTTGTGTAGGAGGAGGAGTCCTAACCAATAGAAACATGTTGTTGTGTAGGATGAGGAGTCCTAACCAATAGAAACATGTTGTTGTGTAGGATGAGGAGTCCTAACCAATAGAAACATGTCGTTGTGTAGGAGGAGGAGTCCTAACCAATAGAAACATGTGTAGGATGAGGAGTCCTAACCAATAGAAACATGTCGTTGTGTAGGAGGAGGAGTCCTAACCAATAGAAACATGTTGTTGTGTAGGATGAGGAGTCCTAACCAATAGAAACATGTCGTTGTGTAGGATGAGGAGTCCTAACCAATAGAAACATGTCGTTGTGTAGGATGAGGAGTCCTAACCAATAGAAACATGTCGTTGTGTAGGAGGAGGAGTCCTAACCAATAGAAACATGTCGTTGTGTAGGATGAGGAGTCCTAACCAATAGAAACATGTCGTTGTGTAGGAGGAGGAGTCCTAACCAATAGAAACATGTCGTTGTGTAGGATGAGGAGTCCTAAGGAGGAGAATAGAAACATGTCGTTGTGTAGGATGAGGAGTCCTAACCAATAGAAACATGTCGTTGTGTAGGAGGAGGAGTTTGTTCCTGCCAGCAGGCTGCCGTGTGGCTCCTCGGCATCAGATGGAACTCCTCTAAACATCATCAGTATCAAACCCTCCACTATGTGGTTTGGAGACTCAGAACCCAGAGGACTAAGGTTATCATCAGGTACACACTCAGAGAAACACAAACACACTCAGAGAAACACACACTCACACTCAGAGAAACACACACACTCACACTCAGAGAAACACACACACACACACTCAGAGAAACACACACACTCACACTCACTCAGAGAAACACACAGAAAAACACATACACATTATCTTACACAGATGTGTAATGTTTTCAGGACAGGTGCCAGTTCCTACAGAGCCTGCTTTTCCTTCCACTCATCCTACTCTGAGGTGAGATACCTGCCCTCCTATCTGTCTGTCTGCCTCGGTCTGTGCCTGTCTGCCTCTGTGTGATACTCTTCTGTTCTTCCTGTTTCCAGATAAAAGACTTCCTGTCTTATCTCCAGCCAATCAACATCTACCCCAGTGTCATTCCTATTGGCCGAACTCACGCTGATGTCACGGAGCTGTGAGCCAGTCATCCTCTATACACTGAATGTCTTCTCTACACCCCAACCCCCTAATACCCCAGTCCCCAACATTCCCCAACCCCCATTATGCCCCAACCCCTAATAACCATACCCCAACCCCCTAATACCCATACCCCAACCCCCTAATACTCCCAACCCCTAATACTCCCAACCCCTAATAACCATACCCCAACCCCCTAATACCCATACCCCAACCCCTAATACCCATACCCCAACCCCCTAATACCCATACCCCAACCCCCTAATACCCATACCCCAACCCCCTAATAACCATACCCCAACCCCCTAATACCCATACCCCAACCCCCTAATACCCATACCCCAACCCCCTAATACCCATACCCCAACCCCTTACACTACGAAACAAAGTTAAATGATATAAAGAATGATAGTAAAAAGCTTTGGGGAACCTTAAATCACATTTTTGGGACAAAAAGCCAACTCTGCTCCATCATTCATTGAAACAGATGGCTCATTCATCGCAACCTACTTTAATGACTTTTCATTGGCAAGATTAGCAAACTTAGGGATGACATGCCAGCAACAAACACTGACACTAACTTAGGGATGACATGCCAGCAACAAACACTGACACTAACTTAGGGATGACATGCCCACAACAAACACTGACACTAACTTAGGGATGACATGCCAGCAACAAACACTGACACTAACTTAGGGATGACATGCCAGCAACAAACACTGACACTAACTTAGGGATGACATGACAGCAACAAACACTGACACTAACTTAGGGATGACATGCCAGCAACAAACACTGACACTACACATCAAAGTATATCTGACCATATAATGAAAGACACGAATTGTACTTTTGAATTCCGTAAAGTCAGTGTCTAGGAGGTGATTGTCGTTGTCTGTCAACAACGACAAGCCACCAGGGTCTGACAATCTCGATGGAAAGTTACTGAGGATGATAACAGACGATATTGCCACTCCTATTTGCCACATCTTCAATCCAAGCCTACGTGTGTGTGCCTTCAGGCCTGGAGGGAAGCTAAAGTCATTCTGCCACCTAAGAATAGTAAAGCCCCCTTTACTGGCTCAAATAGCCAACCAATCAGCCTGTTACCACCAACCCTTAGTAAACTTCTGGAACAAATGATGTTTGACCAGATACAATGCTGTTTCACCCTAAACAAATTGACAACAGACTTTCAGCATGCTTATAGAGAAGGACATTCAACAAGCACAGGACTTACACAAATGACTGATGATTGGCTGAGAGAAATTGATGATAAATGATTGTGGGGGATGTCTTGTTAGACTTCAGTGCAGATTTGGACATGATCGATCATAGTCTGCTGCTGGAAAGACATGTGTTATACCCCCTGCTATAATGTGGATGAAGAGTTACTTTACTTTACCCCCTGCTATAATGTGGATGAAGAGTTACCTGTCTAACAGAACACAGAGGGTGTTATGGCTTCATACCCCTGCTATAATGTGGATGAAGAGTTACCTATCTAACAGAACACAGAGGGTGTTATGGCTTTACACCCCCTGCTATAATGTGGATGAAGAGTTACCTGTCTAACAGAACACAGAGGGTGTTATGGCTTTACACCCCCTGCTATAATGTGGATGAAGAGTTACCTGTCTAACAGAACACAGAGGGTGTTATGGCTTTACACCCCCTGCTATAATGTGGATGAAGAGTTACCTGTCTAACAGAACACAGAGGGTGTTATGGCTTTACACCCCCTGCTATAATGTGGATGAAGAGTTACCTGTCTAACAGAACACAGAGGGTGTTATGGCTTTACACCCCCTGCTATAATGTGGATGAAGAGTTACCTGTCTAACAGAACAGAGAGGGTGTTATGGCTTTACACCCCCTGCTATAATGTGAAGAGTTACCTGTCTAACAGAACAGAGGGTGTTATGGCTTTACACCCCCTGCTATAATGTGGATGAAGAGTTACCTGTCTAACAGAACACAGAGGGTGTTATGGCTTTACACCCCCTGCTATAATGTGGATGAAGAGTTACCTGTCTAACAGAACACAGAGGGTGTTATGGCTTTACACCCCCTGCTATAATGTGGATGAAGAATTACCTGTCTAACAGAACACAGAGGGTGTTATGGCTTTACACCCCCTGCTATAATGTGGATGAAGAGTTACCTGTCTAACAGAACAGAGGGTGTTCTTTAATGGAAGCCTCTCCAACATAATCCAGGTAGAATCAGGCATTCTCCAGGGCAGCTGTTTAGGACCCTTGCTGTTTTCAATTTTATTCTAGAATTGATTAAATGTTTGTTTTTTCTCCTCATACCCCCATAATAACAAAGCAAGACATTTTTGCAAATGTATCAAATATTTAAAAAATATCACATTTATATAAGTATTCAGACCCTTTACTCAGTACTTTGAAGCACCTTTGGCAGAGTTTATAGCCTCAAGTCTTCTTGGGTATGATGCTACAAGTTTGGCACACCTGTATTTGTGGAGTTTCTCCCATTCTTCTCTGCAGATCCTCAAGCTCTGTCGGGTTGGATGGGGAACGTCCCTGCGGAGCTATTTTCAGGTCTTTCCAGAGCTGTTCGATCAGGTTCAAGTCCGGGCTCTGGCTGGGCCACTCAAGGACATTCAGAGACTTGTCCCAAAGCCACTCCTGCGTTGGCTTGGCTGTGTGCTTAGGGCCGTTGTCTTGTTGGAAGGTGAACCTTCGCCCCAGTCTGATGTCCTAAGGATCTCTGTACTTTGCTCCGTTCATCTCTCCCTAGATCCTGACTAGTCTCTCAGTCCCTGCCGCTGAAAAACATCACCATAGCATGATGCTGCCACCACCATGCTTCACCGTAGGGATGGTATTGTCCAGGTGATGAGCGGCGCCTGGTTTTCTCAGACGTGACACTTGGCATTCAGGCCAAAGAGTTCAATCTTGTTTCTCATGGTCTGAGAATCCTTTAGCTGCCTTTTGGCTAACTTCCAAGCGTGCTGTCGTGCCTTTAACAGAGGAGTGGCTTCCGTCTGGCCACTCTACCATAAAGCCCTGATTGGTGGAGTGCTGCAGAGATTGTTGTCCTTCTGGAAGGTTAACCCATCTCCACAGAGGAACTCTGGAGGTCTGCCAGAGTAACCATCAGGTTCTTGGCCAGCTCTAGGAAGTGTCTTGGTGGTTCCAAACTTCTTCCATTTAAGAATGATGGAGGCCACTGTGTTCTTGGGGACCTTCAATACTGCAGATATCTTTTGGTACCTTTCCCCAGATCTGTGCCTCGACACAATCCTGTCTCGAAGCTCTACGGAGGATTCTTTCAACCTCATGGCTTGGGTTTTGCTCTCCCGGTCAAGAGCAAGCCTTTCCAAATCATTTACAGGTGGACTCCCAAGTTGTAGAAACATTGATGATGATGAATGGAAACAAGGATGCACCTGAGCTCAATTGAGTCTCAGAGCAAAGGGTCTGAATACTAATCAGGTCTGACCCTGATGTGAATCAGCTTTCTGTGTAGATGGATTGAATAATTGTTTTCCTCCATTGTAGAATTAGACTGTAACCTAACAATATGTGGAACAAGGGGTCTGAATACTTTCCAAATGCACTGCATTGGTTACCGTATGTGTGTGAATGTGTAACCGTATGTCTCCAGGTTGAAGTCTATGTGTAGGGACGTGTCCTCTTCCACTGTGATCTACAGACCTCTGGGAACACTGAAACGCACCAGACCAGAGCAGCACACCCACGGTGAGACTCTCTCTCCTGACCACAGCCAGCTATCCCTTCCAACCATCCTTTCTACATTATTTCACTGCTTTGTGATTGGCTCTGTTGTTTATACCAGATGTGGACTGTGCCGATTGGCTGTTTGAGGGGGCGGACCTGGCCCCTGTCAGGAAGAGGGTGATGATGCAGGAGGCCGCACCCACAACGCTCCCTAACCCCCCCGACGAACCTCTACCCCTAACACACATGCCTCTCATCACAGGAGACTACATGGACTGTACCGAATCTAATGATGATGATGAGGAGGAGAGAGACCTGGAGGAAGAAGAGAGGGTGGGGAGAGAGACGAGGGGTCTGTGTCTAATTCTGGCACCCCTCCTCGCTGGGAGGAGTTTTTCACCACAGAGATACTGACGGACAGCCAAACCAGCCAATCACACTCCTGCTCGAACACAAGCCCCTCTCACTCCACACCAAACCAGCCAATCACAGGCTCCCAGACCCCAGAGCTGTTTGTTGATGACTACGCCAAACTCCCCTCGCCGTCAAGTCCTCTCTCGGCTGGGCGAGGCCTGAGTCAGGCTGAAAGCCTGCTCATCCAATCAGAAGACCGGTGTCAGGGAGATGCATTGACCAATCTGGATGCTGAGGGGGAGGAGAGTGGCAGCCACACTCACCAATCAGAGCCAACGGAGTCTCAGGTGTCATCGGACTTTGACATCCCGTCTACGCCAGATTCACACACACCTGGACCAGACGACCTCAGCGATCTGTACAGGAGACTGGCCGCTGGAGAGGAAGTGGTCACCAGGACAGGAAGTCAGTCCCTCTGACCCTGTCTACGCCAGATTCACACACACCTGGACCAGACGACCTCAGCGATCTGTACAGGAGACTGGCCGCTGGAGAGGAAGTGGTCACCAGGACAGGAAGTCAGTCCCTCTGACCCTGTCTACGCCAGATTCACACACACCTGGACCAGACGACCTCAGCGATCTGTACAGGAGACTGGCCGCTGGAGAGGAAGTGGTCACCAGGACAGGAAGTCAGTCCCTCTGACCACACCAGATTCACACACACCTGGACCAGACGACCTCAGCGATCTGTACAGGAGACTGGCCGCTGGAGAGGAAGTGGTCACCAGGACAGGAAGTCAGTCCCTCTGACCCTGTCTACGCCAGATTCACACACACCTGGACCAGACGACCTCAGCGATCTGTACAGGAGACTGGCCGCTGGAGAGGAAGTGGTCACCAGGACAGGAAGTCAGTCCCTCTGACCCTGTCTACGCCAGATTCACACACACCTGGACCAGACGACCTCAGCGATCTGTACAGGAGACTGGCCGCTGGAGAGGAAGTGGTCACCAGGACAGGAAGTCAGTCCCTCTGACCACACCAGATTCACACACACCTGGACCAGACGACCTCAGCGATCTGTACAGGAGACTGGCCGCTGGAGAGGAAGTGGTCACCAGGACAGTCCCTCTGACCCTGTCTACCTCTTTGTATATAGACAGAGGGAAGAGAAAGCGACACATTCCACCCACTAGTTTCTTCTGATTCATATACAGTCAATGAGCTGAACAGACCAAACCCAGCTGCTAATGCATTGGTGCCTATGGGAGAGCAATCACCTTAAGCAGACCGGAACTGGCCATGATATACAGTAGCTTAGTAATGTCTGAACCTTAACTCTGATCATTCCATCCAGGTGACCACTTTAAAATGGTGGAAGTCCTCAATGTTATTATATGTGAGATGATGGTTTTTCAATGGATGACTGTGGGTTCTTGACAATGTCTTCCTCACCCGAAAATAATTGACTTGAAGTTGGACAAAAACAGACAATTGATTAATGCATATATATATGATTTAATGTGTGGGGCCATAGCATTATCTACACAGACCATACCCTACTTTGTTATAGAGACACCATAGTCATGCCCTATATGCACACCTGGCCGATCAGGGCCAAGAGAAACCACAGCTACTCCTCGACCACCCTGGGAAATGTTCAGTAGGGAACACAGTCTTTCTGTGGTCTCAACTGGAGTCTGCTCCTGTCAGGCTAACGCTGAACTGTAGAGAATAAAGTCTGCTGTAGCTGTTCTGAACTGTAGAGAATAAAGTCTGCTGTAGCTGTTCTATAGAACTGTAGCTGAAATAAAGGCTCTGCTGTGGCTTCAGTCTGCTGTAGCTGTTCTGAACTGTAAATACAAGAGAATAAAGTCTGTTGTAGCTGTTCTGAACTGTAGAGAATAAAGGAACCAAGTTAAACCAAAATGTCTTTATTTAAACTTTAAAAGGAACTTCAACAAGTATAGTGACATTAACTTGGAGCTGGTGGTGAAATCAGGAGGCTGCTGATATACTGATGGCTTCAGTCTTCCCACTGTTCTGCTCCACACAGCTCACATGGAGAGAGCCGTCCCTGAAACACACACACACACACACAGGTTACACACAGGTCCAAATACAAGGTCTAGTCCACAGCTGAAAACACACACACACACACACACCACAGGTCAAAATACAAGGTCTAGTCCACAGCTGAAAACACACACACACACACAGGTCAAAAAAACACACAGGTACAAGGTCCAGTCCACAGCTGAAAACACACACACACACCAAAATACAAGGTCCAGTCCACAGCTGAAAACACACAGGTCCAGTCCACAGCTGAAAACACACAGGTCCAAATACAAGGTCCAGTCCACAGCTGAAAACACACAAATACACACCACACACACACAGGTCCAAATACAAGGTCTAGTCCACAGCTGAAAACACACACACAAAAATACAAGGTCCAGTCCACAGCTGAAAACACACACAAATACAGGTCAAAATACAAGGTCCAGTCCACAGCTGAAAACACACACCAAAATACAAGGTCCAGTCCACAGCTGAAAACACACAGGTCCAGTCCACAGCTGAAAACACACAGGTCCAAATACAAGGTCCAGTCCACAGCTGAAAACACACAGGTCCAAATACCAGGTCCAGTCCACAGCTGAAAACACACAGGTCCAAATACCAGGTCCAGTCCACAGCTGAAAACACACAGGTCCAAATACCAGGTCCAGTCCACAGCTGAAAACACACAGGTCCAAATACCAGGTCCAGTCCACAGCTGAAAACAGACAGGTCCAAATACCAGGTCCAGTCCACAGCTGAAACACACACAGGTCCAAATACAAGGTCCAGTCCACAGCTGAAAACACACAGGTCCAAATACCAGGTCCAGTCCACAGCTGAAACACACACAGGTCCAAATACAAGGTCCAGTCCACAGCTGAAAACACACAGGTCCAAATACAAGGTCCAGTCCACAGGGTGTTACCTCTTCATGGTCACCACGGCATCAATGTCATGGTTGTCCTCTTTGGTCTCCAGGTCTCTCAGAACAATCTGCAGATAAGAGAGAGCTGTTGGTTCTCTGGTGGAGGGGTTGTGTGTGTGTGTGTTTACACGTACCTTGGCCAGTCTCTGTGGTTCTCTGGTGAAGGGGTTGTGTGTGTGTGTGTGTGTGTGTTTACGTACCTTGGCCAGTCTCTCTGGCTGCTCTGTGGTTTTCTGGTAAAGCTCCAGACAGAGGGATGCCAGGCGGCCAGGACCAGACAGGATGTGATGTCGCCGAGCAGGAAGGGGCGTGCCCGAGGGGAGGAGCACAGAGAACACCTCAGCCCCTGTTTCATCCACCTCCTGTCAATCACACAGATTAGCCAATCAGAAGCTACTCTATTAGTCACTGATCTGTGTGTGTGTGTCTGTGTACCTTGAGCAGAATGTCTGAGACACAGGCTTCCACGGTAACAGACTCTGGGGAGGAGCCAATCTCCCGCCCGACTAGAAGGCCCGCTTCCATCGCTGCGCCGACCGCTATGACCTCATCAGGAGGGGCGGAGCTGAGCAGCTCCACGTCAGCGAACAGATCTTTGATCATCTGCTGCAGCCGAGGAATCCTCGCAGAGCCCCCGCAGAGAACCACCTGGAACACACAGTGTTAAACCCCGCAGAGAACCACCTGGAACACAGTGTTAAACCCCCGGAGAACCACCTGGAACACAGGTTAAACCCCCGCAGTTCTAGAACCACCTGGAACACAGTGTTAAACCCCCGAGAGAACCACCTGGAACACAGTTAAAATGGAGAGGGGGAGTTCTATGAGTGATAGATGTGGAAGTAGAGATACCCCCTTGCTCTTAGCATTAATAGTGGAGTGATAGACGTGGAAGTAGAGATACCCCCTTGCTCTTAGCATTAATAGTGGAGTGATAGATGTGGAAGTAGAGATACCCCCTTGCTCTTAGCATTAATAGTGGAGTGATAGATGTGGAAGTAGAGATACCCCCTTGCTCTTAGCATTAATAGTGGAGTGATAGATGTGGAAGTAGAGATACCCCCTTGCTCTTTTGCACCCCAGTAAGTAATAATACGGGGATGAGGTAGTCGGCTGTGCTATTTACAGATTCACTGGACACAGCCATCGGTAAGCTGCTAAGACAGCTGAAGCTTAAAGTTTGATGGGGAGAGACTCCAGCTTAAGTGATTTTTGCGATTCGATCCAGTCATTGGCAGCAGAGAACTGGAAGGAAAGGCGGCCAAAGGAGGAATTGGCTTTGGGGGTGACCAGTGAAATATACCTGCTGGAGCGCGTGCTGCTATGGTGACCAGTGAGCTGAGATAAAGTATTTGCTAGGTAAAGCCCTGCCTTATTTAGTTATCGATGACCTGGAGCCAGTGGACGACAACAAATTCAAGGTATTGGAGTGGCCATCAAAGCCTTGACCTCAATCCTATAGAAAATTTGTGGACTGAACTGAAAAAGTGTGCAAGCAAGGAGACCTGCAAACCCGACTCTGTTACACCAGCTCTGTCAGGAGGAATTGGCCAAAATTCACCCAACTTATTGTGGGAAGCTTGTGGAAGGCTACCAGAAACGTTTGACTCAAATTAAACAATTTAAAGGCAATGCTACCAAATACTAATTGAGTGGATGTAAACTTCTGACCCACTGGGAATGTGATGGAAAAAATAATTCTCTACAATTATTTTTACATTTCACATTCTTAAACTAAAGTGATCTTAACTCGGCGGCAGGGTAGCCTAGTGGTTAGAGCATTGGAATAGTAACCGAAAGGTTGTAAGTTCAAATCCCCGAGCTGACAAGGTACACAATCTGTCGTTCTGCCCCTGAACAGGCAGTTAACCCACTGTTCCTAGGCCGTCATTGAAAATAAGAATTTGTTCTTAACTGACTTGCCTGGTAAAATAAAGGTCAAATTTCAAAATAAAATAAAAAAACTCGACCAAGTAAAAATTTCTTAGGCAAAACGGAGTTTAAATGTATTTGGCTAATGTGTATGTGAACTTCTGACTTCAACTGTATGTAAATGTCATGAGTAATGTAAGATATGTAGACATTATTAAAGTACCATTATTTAGAGTGGCAATGTTTAATGTGACCAGTGATCCATTTATTAAAGTGGCCAGTGTTTGGGCATCAATGTAGGCAGCAGCCTCTCTGAGTTAGTGGTGGTGGTAGCAGTCTGATGGCCTTGAGATAGAAGCTGTTATTCAGTCTCTCGGTCACAGCTTTGATGCACCTGTGCTGACCTCGCCTTCCGGATGATAGCGGGGTGAACAGGCAGTGGCTCGGGTGGTTGTTGTCCTTGATGATCTTCATGGCCTTCCTGTGACATCGGGTGGTGTAGGTGTCCTGGAGGGCAGGTAGTTTGCCCCCAGTGATGCATTAGAGCCTTGTCTAGTGATACAGATGCTCTCAATTGTGCATCTGTAAAAGTCAGGGTTTTGGGTGACAAGCCACATTTTTCATCCTGAGCTCACTGTTTATTATTGAAAGAGATCATGATACCTCACATCTCAAAATAGGGCTCCTTAGGCCTCCTGATCACTTTTATAGCTACTGTTTACAGGCCTCCTGGGCCATACAGCGTTTCTCACTGAGTTCCTGAATTCCTATCGGACCTTGTAGTCACAGCAGATAATATTCTAATCTTTGGTGACTTTAATATTCACATGGAAAAGTCCACAGACCCACTCCAAAAGGCTTTTGGAGCCATCATCGACTCAGTGGGTTTTGTCCAACATATCTCTGGCCATACTCACTGTCACAGTCACACTCTGGACCTAGTTTAGTCCCATGGAATAAATGTTGTGGATCTTAATGTTTTTCCTCATAATCCTGGACTATCGGACCACCATTTTATTACGTTTGCAATCGCAACAAATAATCTGCTCAGACCCCAACCAAGGACCATCAAAAGTCGTGCTATAAATTCACAGACATCACAAAGATTCCTTGATGTCCTTCCAGATTCCCTCTGTCTACCCAAGGACGCCATAGGACAAAAATCAGTTAACCACCTAACTGAGGAACTCAATTTAACCTTGCACAATACCCTAGATGCAGTTGCACCCCTAAAAACATTTATCATAAGAAACTAGCTCCCTGGTACACAGAAAATACCCGAGCTCTGAAGCAAGCTTCCAGAAAATTGGAACGGAAATGGCGCCACACCAAACTGGAAGTCTTCCGACTAGCTTGGAAAGACAGCACCGTGCAGTATCGAAGAGCCCTCACTGCTGCTCGATCATCCTATTTTTCCAACTTAATTGAGAAAAATAAGAACATCCTGAAATGTATTTTTGATATTGTCGCAAAGCTAACTAAAAAGCAGCATTCCCCAAGTGAGGATGGCTTTCACTTCAGCAGTGATAAATTCATGAACTTCTTTAAGGAAAAGATCATGATCATTAGAGAGCAAATTACAGACTCCTCTTTAAATCTGCGTATTCCTCCAAAGCTCAGTTGTCCTGAGTCTGCCCAACTCTGCCAGGACCTAGGATCAAGAGACACTCTCGTTTTTTAATAGTATATCTCTTGACACAATGATGAAAATAATCATGGCCTCTAAACCGTCAAGCTGCATACTGGACCCTATTCCAACTAAACTACTGAAAGAGCTGCTTCCTGTGCTTGGCCCTCCTATGTTGAACATAATAAACGTCTCTCTATCCACCGGATGTGTACCAAACTCACTAAAAGTGGCAGTAATAAAGCCTCTCTTGAAAAAGCCCAACCTTGACCCAGAAAATATTTTTTTTTAACTATCGGCCCATATCGAATCTCCTATTCCTCTCAAAAACAAATTGAAAAAGCTGTTGCGAAGCAATTCACTGCCCTTCCGAAGACAAACAATGTAAACAAAACGCTTCAGTCTGGTTTCAGACCCCATCATAGCACTGAGACTGTACTTGTGAAGGTGGTAAATGACCTTTTAATGGCGTCAGACTGAGACTCTGCATTTGTCCTCGTGCTCCTAGACCTTAGTGCTGCTTTTGATACCATCGATCACCACATTCTTTTGGAGAGATTGGAAACCCAAATTGGTCTACAAGAACAAGTTCTGGCCTGGTTTGGATCTTATCTGTCAGACATATATCCGTTTGTCTGTGAATGGTTTGTCCTCTGACAAATCAACTGTACATTTCCGTGTTCCTCAAGGCTTTGTTTTAGGACCACTATTGTTTTTATTATATATTTTGCCTCTTGGGGATGTTATCTTTCACTGCTATGCGGATGACATACAACTGTACATTTCGATGAAACATGGTGAAGCCCCAAAATTGCCCTCTTGGAAGCCTGTGTTTCAGACATAAGGAAGTGGATGGCTGCAAATGTTCTACTTTTATACTCGGACAAAACAGAGATGCTTGTTCTCGGTCCCAAGAACCAAAGAGATCTTCTGTTGGATCTGACAATTAATCTTGTTGGTTGTTCAGTCGTCTCAAATAAAACTGTGAAGGACCTCGGCGTTACTCTGGACCCTGATCTCTCTTTTGAAGAACATATCAAGACCATTTCGAGGACAGCTTTTTTCCATCTACGTAACATTGCAAAAATCAGAAACTTTCTGTCCAAAAATGATGCAGAAAAATTAATCCATGCTTTTGTCACTTCTAGGTTAGACTACTGCAATGCTCTACTTTCAGGCTACCCAGATAAAGCACTAAATGAACTTCAGTTAGTGCTAAATACGGCTGCTAGAATCCCGATTAGAACCCAAAAATTTGATTATATTACTCCAGTGCTAGCCTCTCTACACTGGCTTCCTGTCAAAGCAAGGGCTGATTTCAAGGTTTTACTGCTAACCTACAAAGCATTACATGGGCTTCCTCCTACCCATCTTTCCGATCTGGTCCTGCCGTACATACCTACACGTACGCTACGGTCACAAGACGCAGGTCTCCTAATTGTCCCTAGAATTGCTTAGCAAACAGTTGGAGGCAGGGCTTTCTCCTTTTGAGCTCCATTTTTATGGAATGGTCTGCCTTCTCTCTTTCCTTCTCTCCCTCAGGGGACCTGAGCCATAGGATCATGCCTCAGGACTACCTGGCATGGTGACTCCTCCACCTGGCTGTGCTGCTGCTCAGTTTCAACTGGCCTGGGCCCTAGGACCATGCCTCAGGACTACCTGACATGGTGACTCCTTGCTCCCCAGTCCACCTGGCTGTGCTGCCTCTCCAGTTGCAACTGTTCTGCCTGCGGCTATGGAACCCTGACCTGTTCACCGGACGTGCTACCTGTCCCAGACCTGCTGTTTTCAACTCTCTAGAGACAGCAGGAGTGGTAGAGATACTCTTAATGATTGGCTATGAAAGGCCAACTGACATTTACTCCTGAGGTGCTGACCTGTTGTACCCTCTACAACCACTGTGATTATTATTATTTGACCATGCTGAACATCTTGGCCATGTTCTGTTATAATCTCCACCCGGCACAGCCAGAAGAGGACTGGCCACCCCTCATAGCCTGGTTCCTCTCTAGGTTTCTTCCTAGGTTTTGGCCTTTCCAGGGAGTTTTTCCTAGCCACCGTGCTTCTACACCTGCGTTGCTTGCTGTTTGGGGGTTTTAGGCTGGGTTTCTGTACAGCACTTTGTGACATCAGCTGATGTAAGAAGGGCTTTATAAATCAATTTCATTGATTGATTTCTGGGTTCCTGTAAGGACCCTGGCAACGCTGTTCTGCACAAGCTGTAGCCTGTGGATGCTTTTTGAGGGGAGCCCACCAAGGAGAGCATTGCAGCAATCTAGTCGGAAGGTGACCTCTCAGGTTTAGAGAGAACAGGAGTCAGGTGATGTTTCTCAGGTGAAATAATGATTTTTGTCGGAGAAAGCCAAACTAGCTAGGGATCAAGTCAAACAAGTTGACACGTCTCCCCCCCCCAAAAAATACATACTCTTTACTATTAATAAAATAATATGTAACTATATGTATTTACAGAGACATGGTCTCACCCCCCACAAAAAAAAAAATACATATTATTTTATTAATAGTAAAGTGTGTGTAACTATATGTCCAGTATTTACAGAGACATGGTCTCACCCCCCAAAAAAAAAAAAATACATACTCTTTACCATTAATAAAATAATATGTAACTATATGTATTTACAGAGACATGGTCACTTCCAGAGCCATGTTAGGTAGGTCAGGGTTACCTTGTTGATGTCGCTAGTAGAGAGCCCAGTCGTCTCCAGCAGGCTTCTGATTGGTTGGACACTCTTGTTGAACAGGGAAGAACACAGCAGCTCAAAACGAGCCCTGAGAAGAAGAGGAAACCACACAGCGTGACTTTCCTGTGGCACTGTATGAAGAGGGGGATTGTGAGGGAGTGTGCAGCAGTCTAAGGCCCTGAGAAGAAGAGGTAACCACACAGCGTGACTTTCCTGTGGCACTGTATGAAGAAGGGGATTGTGAGGGAGTGTGCAGCAGTCTAAGGCCCTGAGAAGAAGAGGAAACCACACAGCGTGACTTTCCTGTGGCACTGTATGAAGAGGGGGATTGTGAGGGAGTGTGCAGCAGTCTAAGGCCCTGAGAAGAAGAGGTAACCACACAGCGTGACTTTCCTGTGGCACTGTATGAAGAGGGGGATTGTGAGGGAGTGTGCAGCAGTCTAAGGCCCTGCATCGCAGTACTAGAGGTGTCATTACAGACCCGGGTTCCATTCAGGGCTGTCTCACAACCGGCCGTGATCAGAAGTCCCCATAAGGCGGCACATAATTGGCCCAGAGTTATTTGGGTTAGGCAGTCATTGTAAATAAGAATTTGTTCTTAACCGACTTGACTAGTTAAGTAAATAAATAAAAATACACATTGTGGTGGGTAAGAGAGCAGGGGTTTGTGGGTAGTGTAGTCACCTGGAGATGTTGCAGTCGAAGTCCATGCCGTCGTGTAGCGAGTCAACGAAGCAATTAGCAGAACCCAGCGTGGAGAGAGAATGTTTGGCCATGTCTGCTCCGTTCATCAGCTTCAACATGGCCCGTGGGTTACTACTAACATCCTGTTTATACGACCTACAGACAGAGAGACAGACAGCTTCAACATGGCCCGTGGGTTACTACTAACATCCTGTTTAAATGACCTACAGACAGAGAGACAGACAGCTTCAACATGGCCCGTGGGTTACTACTAACATCCTGTTTATACGACCTACAGACAGAGAGACAGACAGCTTCAACATGGCCCGTGGGTTACTACTAACATCCTGTTTATACGACCTACAGACAGAGAGACAGACAGCTTCAACATGGCCCGTGGGTTACTACTAACATCCTGTTTATACGACCTACAGACAGAGAGACAGACAGCTTCAACATGGCCCGTGGGTTACTACTAACATCCTGTTTATACGACCTACAGAGAGACAGACAGACCGCTTCAACATGGCCCGTGGGTTACTACTAACATCCTGTTTATACGACCTACAGACAGAGAGACAGACAGCTTCAACATGGCCCGTGGGTTACTACTAACATCCTGTTTATACGACCTACAGACAGAGAGACAGACAGCTTCAACATGGCCCGTGGGTTACTACTAACATCCTGTTTATACGACCTACAGACAGAGAGACAGACAGCTTCAACATGGCCCGTGGGTTACTACTAACATCCTGTTTATACGACCTACAGACAGACAGACAGACAGCTTCAACATGGCCCGTGGGTTACTACTAACATCCTGTTTATACGACCTACAGACAGAGAGACAGACAGCTTCAACATGGCCCGTGGGTTACTACTAACATCCTGTTTATACGACCTACAGACAGACAGGCAGGCACCTTTAAAACCAGGGGATCAGATGTAGGGGAATACGTTCTCCCATGTCGCCCCGCTGGCTTCCAGTTGAAGCTCGCATCCACTACAAGACTGTGGTGGAGGGGGAAGCCGACAGGCCGGGTGGAGGGGGGAGCCGACGGGCCGGGTGGAGGGGGGAGCCGAAGGGCCGGGTGGGGGGAGCAGACGGGCCGGGTGGAGGGGGGGAGCCGACGGGCCGGGTGGAGGGGGGAAGCAGACGGGCCGGGTGGAGGGGGAAGCCGACGGGCCGGGTGGAGGGGGAAGCCGACGGGCCGGGTGGAGGGGGGAAGCCGACGGGCCGGGTGGAGGGGGAAGCCGACGGGCCGGGTGGAGGGGGAAGCCGGGTGGAGGGGGAAGCCGACGGGCCGGGTGGAGGGGGAAGCCGACGGGCCGGGTGGAGGGGGAAGCCGACGGGCCGGGTGGAGGGGGAAGCCGACGGGCCGGGTGGAGGGGGAAGCCGACGGGCCGGGTGGAGGGGGAAGCCGACGGGCCGGGTGGAGGGGGAAGCCGACGGGCCGGGTGGAGGGGGAAGCCGACGGGCCGGGTGGAGGGGGAAGCCGACGGGCCGGGTGGAGGGGAAGCCGACGGGCCGGGTGGAGGGGGAAGCCGACGGGCCGGGTGGAGGGGGAAGCCGACGGGCCGGGTGGAGGGGGGAAGCCGACGGGCCGGGTGGAGGGGGGAGCCGACGGGCCGGGTGGAGGGGGGAGCCGACAGGCCGGGCGTCAGCATGCTTCAGTTCAGAGTTCAGATGGCCAAATAGCGAACCAAACGAGTGTGCTAGCATACTGAACTTCACTTGAAAAATGAAGGAGACGCCAATATAGGCTTCCTTAATTAACTTGACATTTTTGCAGAGGAGATCTTAGTTGCGCAATGTGACATCTAACTAATAGTTTGGTTTTTATCAATGAATACAAGTCATCACATCAGAGGGACAGACTGTAACGTCCTCTGCTTCACGGAAACATGGCTCACTGGGAAGACGCTATCCGGGGCGGTGCAGCCAACGGGTTTCTCCACGCATCGCGCCGACAGAAACAAACATCTTTCTGGTAAGAAGAGTGGCGGGGGCGTATGCCTCATGACTAACGAGACATGGTGTGATGAAAGAAACATACAGGAACTCAAATCCTTCTGTTCACCTGATTTAGAATTCTGTCGTTGAATGACAACAAAGACCTTAATGAAGAATCCCTACTGTTGACCAATCACCGACGAAGGACCGTAGACATCGGCCTTTGGCTCACCTCTAGAAAACCCTCGCCGAAGTCCAGAACGTCACCAAATGTGGTCATAATATAATAACCCCATGGAAATGTTTCAGCTGGGAGGCACGCGGACGTCATCCCTACATTCTATGGAAGTGTTTCAGCTGGGAGGCACGCGGACGTCATCCCTACATTCTGTGTTTCAGCTGGGAGGCACGCGGACATCATCCCTACATTCTATGTTTCAGCTGGGAGGCACGTGGACGTCATCCCTACATTCTGTGTTTCAGCTGGGAGGCACGCGGACGTCATCCCTACATTCTGTGTTTCAGCTGGGAGGCACGCGGACATCATCCCTACATTCTGTGTTTCAGCTGGGAGGCACGCGGACGTCATCCCTACATTCTGTGTTTCAGCTGGGAGGCACGCGGACGTCATCCCTTCATTCTATGGAAGTGTGAAAATGGCCCCCACCCAAGTGGTCACTGGTCAGAATATGTACAAAATAAAAACTCATTCATCCTGGGGTCCCTATGAACAGATTGTTGTACCATTTCATGTTGATAAAATGCTGTCAGTTCCACTTGAACTCTGCACCAGGTGTGTGTGTGTTACCGTTTGAACTCTGCACCAGGTGTGTGTGTGTTACCGTTTGAACTCTGCACCAGGTGTGTGTGTGTGTGTGTGTTACCGTTTGAACTCTGCACCAGGTGTGTGTGTGTGTTACCGTTTGAACTCTGCACCAGGTGTGTGTGTGTGTGTTACCGTTTGAACTCTGCACCAGGTGTGTGTGTGTTACCGTTTGAACTCTGCAGCCAGGTGTGTGTGTGTGTTACAGTTTGAACTCTGCAGCCAGGTGTGTGTGTGTGTTACCGTTTGAACTCTGCACCAGGTGTGTGTGTGTGTGTGTTACCGTTTGAACTCTGCACCAGGTGTGTGTGTGTGTGTTACCGTTTGAACTCTGCAGCCAGGTGTGTGTGTGTGTGTTACAGTTTGAACTCTGCAGCCAGGTGTGTGTGTGTGTGTTAACTCTGCACCAGGTGTTGTGTGTTAACTCTGCACCAGGTGTGTGTGTGTGTGTGTGTACCGTTTGAACTCTGCAGCCAGGTGTGTGTGTGTGTTACCGTTTGAACTCTGCACCAGGTGTGTGTGTGTGTGTTACCGTTTGAACTCTGCAGCCAGGTGTGTGTGTGTGTGTGTGTTTGAACTCTGCACCAGGTGTGTGTGTGTGTGTTACCGTTTGAACTCTGCACCAGGTGTGTGTGTGTGTTACCGTTTGAACTCTGCAGCCAGGTGTGTGTGTGTGTTACCGTTTGAACTCTGCACCAGGTGTGTGTGTGTGTGTGTGTGTGTGTGTGTGTACCGTTTGAACTCTGCAGCCAGGTGTGTGTGTGTGTTACCGTTTGAACTCTGCAGCCAGGTGTGTGTGTGTGTTACCGTTTGAACTCTGCAGCCAGGTGTGTGTGTGTGTTACCGTTTGAACTCTGCACCAGGTGTGTGTGTGTGTGTTACCGTTTGAACTCTGCAGCCAGGTGTGTGTGTGTGTGTTACCGTTTGAACTCTGCAGCCAGGTGTGTGTGTGTGTTACCGTTTGAACTCTGCACCAGGTGGTGTGTGTGTGTTACCGTTTGAACTCTGCACCCAGGTGTGTGTGTGTGTGTTACCGTTTGAACTCTGCAGCCAGGTGTGTGTGTGTTACCGTTTGAACTCTGCAGCCAGGTGTGTGTGTGTGTGTTACCGTTTGAACTCTGCACCAGGTGTGTGTGTGTGTGTTACCGTTTGAACTCTGCACCAGGTGTGTGTGTGTGCACCAGGTGTGTGTGTGTGTTACCGTTTGAACTCTGCACTGCACAGGTGTGTGTGTGTGTACCGTTTGAACTCTGCACCAGGTGTGTGTGTGTGTGTTACCGTTTGAACTCTGCACCAGGTGTGTGTGTGTGTTACCGTTTGAACTCTGCACCAGGTGTGTGTGTGTGTTACCGTTTGAACTCTGCAGCCAGGTGTGTGTGTGTGTGTTACCGTTTGAACTCTGCAGCCAGGTGTGTGTGTGTGTTACCGTTTGAACTCTGCAGCCAGGTGTGTGTGTGTGTGTTACCGTTTGAACTCTGCAGCCAGGTGTGTGTGTGTTACCGTTTGAACTCTGCAGCCAGGTGTGTGTGTGTGTGTTACCGTTTGAACTCTGCAGCCAGGTGTGTGTGTGTGTTACCGTTTGAACTCTGCACCAGGTGTGTGTGTGTGTGTTACCGTTTGAACTCTGCACCAGGTGTGTGTGTGTGTGTGTACCGTTTGAACTCTGCACCAGGTGTGTGTGTGTGTGTTACCGTTTGAACTCTGCACCAGGTGTGTGTGTGTGTGTGTTACCGTTTGAACTCTGCACCAGGTGTGTGTGTGTGTTACCGTTTGAACTCTGCAGCCAGGTGTGTGTGTGTGTGTTACCGTTTGAACTCTGCAGCCAGGTGTGTGTGTGTTACCGTTTGAACTCTGCAGCCAGGTGTGTGTGTGTGTGTTACCGTTTGAACTCTGCAGCCAGGTGTGTGTGTGTGTTACCGTTTGAACTCTGCACCAGGTGTGTGTGTGTGTGTTTACCGTTTGAACTCTGCACCAGGTGTGTGTGTGTGTGTGTGTGTGTGTGTGTTACCGTTTGAACTCTGCACCAGGTGTGTGTGTGTTACCGTTTGAACTCTGCACCAGGTGTGTGTGTGTTACCGTTTGAACTCTGCAGCCAGGTGTGTGTGTGTGTTACCGTTTGAACTCTGCACCAGGTGTGTGTGTGTGTTACCGTTTGAACTCTGCAGCCAGGTGTGTGTGTGTTACCGTTTGAACTCTGCACCAGGTGTGTGTGTGTGTGTGTGTGTGTGTTACCGTTTGAACTCTGCACCAGGTGTGTGTGTGTGTTTACCGTTTGAACTCTGCACCAGGTGTGTGTGTGTTACCGTTTGAACTCTGCACCAGGTGTGTGTGTGTGTGTTACCGTTTGAACTCTGCAGCCAGGTGTGTGTGTGTGTTTACCGTTTGAACTCTGCACCAGGTGTGTGTGTGTGTTACCGTTTGAACTCTGCAGCCAGGTGTGTGTGTGTTACCGTTTGAACTCTGCACCAGGTGTGTGTGTGTGCAGTGTGTGTGTGTGTTACCGTTTGAACTCTGCACCAGGTGTGTGTGTGTGTGTTACCGTTTGAACTCTGCAGCCAGGTGTGTGTGTGTGTGTTACCGTTTGAACTCTGCAGCCAGGTGTGTGTCTGTGTTACTGTTTGAACTCTGCACCAGGTGTGTGTGTGTGTGTGTGTGTTACCGTTTGAACTCTGCAGCCAGGTGCTGTGCCAGGGCGCTTGTGAAGCTCTCTCCTCCGATGCTGTGGTCTGTGTGGGTGTTCAGAACCCGGAACATTCCACCATTCACCTGCAGCACCGTCACACTCAGAGACGTCCCACCTAGTTTATACACCAGGACATGGCTACACACACACACACACCAGTTTATACACCAGGACATGGCTACACACACACCACACCAGTTCACACACACACCAGTTCACACACACACCCATCACCAGTTCACACACACACACCAGTTCACACACAAACTAGAGGTTGACAGATTAATAGCATTAAACTTTTGATATAAAATCCATCTTAACATAACCGCTAGTTATCTACACATGGTTGATTCTTACCATAACCGCTAGTTATCTACACATGGTTGATTCTTACCATAACCGCTAGTTATCTACACATGGTTGATTCTTACCATAACCGCTAGTTATCTACACATGGTTGATGATATTACAGGGTTAAACAGCTTGTCCTGCGTTATATATATATATATATATATAAATAATCAATACCTTTTAATTCATCATCGAATCACAGCCTACTTCAACTTCACCAAACGGGTGATGATTTAACAAAAGTGCATTGCCGAGAAAAAAAAAGCAATCTTTGCACAAATGTACCGAACCATAAACATCAATTCCTTCCTTAAAATCAATACACAGAAATATATATTTTTTAAACCTGCATATTTAGTTAAAAGAAATTCATGTTAGCCGGCAATATTAACTAGGGACGGTTCCGTATTTCACCGAAAGAATAAACGTTTTGTTTTCGAAATTATAGTTTTCAGATTTTACCATATTAATGACCAAAGGCTCATATTTCTGTGTGTTTATTATGAGCAGTCTGACTGAGTGGTGGTAGGCAGCAGCAGGCTCATATTTCTGTGTGTTTATTATGAGCAGTCTGACTGAGTGGTGGTAGGCAGCAGCAGGCTCATATTTCTGTGTGTTTATTATGAGCAGTCTGACTGAGTGGTGGTAGGCAGCAGCAGGCTCATATTTCTGTGTGTTTATTATGAGCAGTCTGACTGAGCGGTGGTAGGCAGCAGCAGGCTCATATTTCTGTGTGTTTATTATGAGCAGTCTGACTTAGCGGTGGTAGGCAGCAGCAGGCTCATATTTCTGTGTGTTTATTATGAGCAGTCTGACTGAGCGGTGGTAGGCAGCAGCAGGCTCATATTTCTGTGTGTTTATTATGAGCAGTCTGACTTAGCGGTGGTAGGCAGCAGCAGGCTCATATTTCTGTGTGTTTATTATGAGCAGTCTGACTTAGCGGTGGTAGGCAGCAGCAGGCTCATATTTCTGTGTGTTTATTATGAGCAGTCTGACTGAGCAGTGGTAGGCAGCAGCAGGCTCGTAAGCATTCATTCAAACAGCACTTTCCTGTGTTTGCCAGCAGCTCTTCGCAAGCACAGCGCTGTTTATGACTTCTAGCCTATCAACTCCCGAGATCAGACTGGCAATACTATAGTACCAATAAGACCATCCAATAGATTAGACTGGCAATACTATAGTACCTATAAGACCATCCAATAGATTAGACTGGCAATACTATAGTACCTATAAGACCATCCAATAGATTAGACTGGCAATACTATAGTACCTATAAGACCATCCAATAGATTAGACTGGCAATACTATAGTACCTGTAAGACCATCCAATAGATTAGACTGGCAATACTATAGTACCTGTAAGACCATCCAATAGATTAGACTGGCAATACTATAGTACCTGTAAGACCATCCAATAGATTAGACTGGCAATACTATAGTACCTATAAGACCATCCAATAGATTAGACTGGCAATACTATAGTACCTATAAGACCATCCAATAGATTAGACTGGCAATACTATAGTACCTATAAGACCATCCAATAGATTAGACTGGCAATACTATAGTACCTGTAAGACCATCCAATAGATTAGACTGGCAATACTATAGTACCTGTAAGACCATCCAATAGATTAGACTGGCAATACTATAGTACCTATAAGACCATCCAATAGATTAGACTGGCAATACTATAGTACCAATAAGACCATCCAATAGATTAGACTGGCAATACTATAGTACCTATAAGACCATCCAATAGATTAGACTGGCAATACTATAGTACCTATAAGACCATCCAATAGATTAGACTGGCAATACTATAGTACCTATAAGACCATCCAATAGATTAGGCTGTCAATACTATAGTACCAATAAGACCATCCAATAGATTAGGCTGGCAATACTATAGTACCAATAAGACCATCCAATAGTCAAAAGGTATATAATAATAATATAATAATAATAAAATAATAATAATATAATAATATTATAGGTATATGAAATACAAACGGTAGAGAGAGAAATAGTAGACGCGTCATAATTCCTACAATAACTAAAACCTAAAACTTCTTACCTGGGAATATTGAACCACCAGCTTTCATATGTTCTCATGTTCTGAACAACGAACTTAAAACGTGAGCTTTCTGACATGGCACATATTGCACTTTCTCCCCAAACACTGCATTTTTACATTATTTAAACCAAATTGAACACGTAATTATTCATGAGACTTAAATAGATGTATTAAGTTAAAAATAAGGGTTCATTCAGTATTGTTGTAATTGTCATTATTACAAACACACATATAAAAAAATCTTCCGATTAATTCAGTATCGGCTTTTTTTTGGTTCTCCAATAAAAATCGGTCGACCTGTAGTTCATACACAAGGAGGAGTAGTGTGTACCTCTTCCCAGAGGGGCAGTCCTGTCCGATTCCGTAGGCCAGTAGAGCAGCAGCTGGCTCGTGGATCAGCCTCAACACACGGAACCCTGCCGCCTCCGCAGCCGCCCTCAACGCCGCCTTCTGAGCATGTGCGAACTCAAAGGGGACAGTGATGACAGCCTCTGTGACATCAGCGCCCAAGGCCGATTGAGCCGTCTCTATGGAAACAACAATAGATGGGAGGGGGACCTGTAGTACTGCCCCCCCGCTGGAGAGCTGACATGTTTTCACATGTGGATGTAGTTTGACAATAGTTTTAAGTTGCTCCCTGATAGGCTACCATATTGCTTAGGCCCAGTCAATCATCTGGGATCTCCACTAGTGCATAGCGTCAGGGGAGGGGGAATTGGGACAGTGTGTTCTAACCTTTCATCTTGTGTAGGATCAGCTTGGCAACATCTTGGGGAGCCACATGTCTGGTCATCTCTCCAGTCATCTCATACACTGGCTTCTCTCCCTTGTTGACAACCTGAAACACATCATCATCAGATTCTCTATTACACAATATAATAATAATAATAATAATAATAATAACTCATAACGTAGTGTTAAGTAGTCAGACATGTTAATCACTGAGAACAGTGTTAGGTAGTCTAATAGAGACAGGTATACCAGGTTAATCACTGAGTCTAATAGGGGGTAGAGGGTTAATCACTGAGAGTCTAATAGAGACAGGTATACCAGGTTAATCACTGAGAGTCTAATGGGGGTAAAGGGTTAATCACTGAGAGTCTAATAGAGCCAGGTATACCAGGTTAATCACTGAGAGTCTAATAGAGACAGGTATACCAGGTTAATCACTGAGAGTCTAATAGAGACAGGTATACCAGGTTAATCACTGAGAGTCTAATAGAGACAGGTATACCAGGTTAATCACTGAGAGTCTAATAGAGACAGGTATACCAGGTTAATCACTGAGAGTCTAATAGAGACAGGTATACCAGGTTAATCACTGAGAGTCTAATAGGGGGTAGAGGGTTGATCATTAAGAGTCTAATAGAGACAGGTATACCAGGTTAATCATTGAGAGTCTAATAGAGACAGGTATACCAGGTTAATCACTGAGAGTCTAATAGGGGGTAGAGGGTTGATCATTAAGAGTCTAATAGAGACAGGTATACCAGGTTAATCACTGAGAGTCTAATAGGGGTAGAGGGTTGATCATTAAGAGTCTAATAGAGACAGGTATACCAGGTTAATCACTGAGAGTCTAATAGAGACAGGTATACCAGGTTAATCATTAAGAGTAATAGAGCCAGGTATACCAGGTTAATCACTGAGAGTCTAATAGAGACAGGTATACCAGGTTAATCACTGAGAGTCTAATAGAGACAGGTATACCAGGTTAATCACTGAGAGTCTAATAGAGACAGGGATACCAGGTTAATCACTGAGAGTCTAATAGAGCCAGGTATACCAGGTTAATCATTGAGAGTCTAATAGAGCCAGGGATACCAGGTTAATCACTGAGAGTCTAATAGAGCCAGGGATACCAGGTTAATCACTGAGAGTCTAATAGAGCCAGGGATACCAGGTTAATCACTGAGAGTCTAATAGAGACAGGTATACCAGGTTAATCACTGAGAGTCTAATAGAGCCAGGGATACCAGGTTAATCACTGAGAGTCTAATGGGGGTAGAGGGTTAATCACTGAGAGTCTAATAGAGACAGGTATACCAGGTTAATCACTGAGAGTCTAATAGAGACAGGTATACCAGGTTAATCACTGAGAGTCTAATAGAGACAGATATACCAGGTTAATCACTGAGTCTAATAGAGACAGATATACCAGGTTAATCACTGAGAGTCTAATAGAGACAGGTATACCAGGTTAATCACTGAGAGTCTAATAGACACAGGTATACCAGGTTAATCACTGAGAGTCTAATAGAGCCAGGTATACCAGGTTAATCACTGAGAGTCTAATAGAGACAGGTATACCAGGTTAATCACTGAGAGTCTAATAGAGACAGGTATACCAGGTTAATCACTGAGAGTCTAATAGAGACAGGTATACCAGGTTAATCACTGAGAGTCTAATAGGGGGTAGAGGGTTGATCATTAAGATTCTAATAGAGACAGGTATACCAGGTTAATCACTGAGAGTCTAATAGGGGGTAGAGGGTTAATCACTGAGAGTCTAATAGAGACAGGTATACCAGGTTAATCATTAAGAGTAATAGAGCCAGGTATACCAGGTTAATCACTGAGAGTCTAATAGAGACAGGTATACCAGGTTAATCACTGAGAGTCTAATAGAGACAGGTATACCAGGTTAATCACTGAGAGTCTAATAGAGACAGGGATACCAGGTTAATCACTGAGAGTCTAATAGAGCCAGGTATACCAGGTTAATCATTGAGAGTCTAATAGAGCCAGGGATACCAGGTTAATCACTGAGAGTCTAATCGGGGTAGAGGGTTAATCACTGAGAGTTAATCAGCCAGGGATACCAGGTTAATCACCGAGTCTAATAGAGCCAGGGATACCAGGTTAATCACTGAGAGTCTAATAGAGACAGATATACCAGGTTAATCACTGAGAGTCTAATAGAGCCAGGGATACCAGGTTAATCACTGAGAGTCTAATGGGGGTAGAGGGTTAATCACTGAGAGTCTAATAGAGACAGGTATACCAGGTTAATCACTGAGAGTCTAATAGAGACAGGTATACCAGGTTAATCACTGAGAGTCTAATAGAGACAGATATACCAGGTTAATCACTGAGTCTAATAGAGACAGATATACCAGGTTAATCACTGAGAGTCTAATAGAGGGTATACGGTTAATCACTGAGAGTCTAATAGAGGGTAGAGGGTTAATCACTGAGAGTCTAATAGAGGGTAGAGGGTTAATCACTGAGAGTCTAATAGAGACAGGTATACCAGGTTAATCACTGAGAGTCTAATAGAGACAGGTATACCAGGTTAATCACTGAGAGTCTAATAGAGACAGGTATACCAGGTTAATCACTGAGAGTCTAATAGAGACAGGTATACCAGGTTAATCACTGAGAGTCTAATGGGGGTAGAGGGTTAATCACCGAGACTCTAATGGGGGTAGAGGGTTAATCACTGAAAGTCTAATAGAGACAGGTATACCAGGTTAATGGCTGAGAGTCTAATAGGGGGTAGAGGGTTAATCACTGAGAGTCTAATAGGGGGTAGAGGGTTGAAAACTCACAGGACATTTACTCTCAGCTTTATGCGTCTGCACCTCAGGATCCTCAAAACTGCCGACAGGAGGAGAGGAAAAAGGGGAAGAAGCAACAACATGAGTTCATTCTCCCTAACCCAACAACATGAGGTGAGTTCATTCTCTAGAACATTGGGAACATACAGTTGAAGTCAGAAGCTAATATACACTTTAGCCAAATACATTTAAACTGAGTTTCACTATTCCTGACATTTAATCCAAGTAAAAATTCCCTGTCTTAGGTCAGTTAGAATCACCACTTTATTTTAAGAATGTGGAATGTCAGAATAATAGTAGAGAGAATGATTTATTTCGGCTTTAATTTCATCACATTCCCAGTTGGTCAGAAGTTTACATTCACTCAATTAGTATTTGGTAGCATTGCCTTTAAATTGTTTAACTTGGGTCAAACGTTTCGGGTAGCCTTCCACAAGCTTCCCACAATAAGTTGGGTGAATTATGGCCCATTCCTCCTGACAGAGCTGGTGAAACTGAGCCAGGTTTGAAGGCCTCCTTTGCTCACACGCGCTTTTTCCAGTTCTGCCCACAAATTTCTTAGGATTGAGGTCAGGGCTTTGACCAAGTTTTAACTTCCTGACTGAAGTCTTGAGATGTTGCTTCAATATATCCACATAATTTTCCTACCTCATGATACCTATTTTGTGAAGTGCACCAGTCCCATCTACAGCAAAGCACCCCCACAACATGATGCTGCCACCCCCGTGCTTCACGTTCGGGATGGTGTTCTTCAGCTTGCAAGCCATCCCCCTTTCTCCTCCAAACATAACCATGGTCATTATGGCCAAACAGTTCTATTTTTGTTTCATCAGACCAGAGGACATTTCCATCTTTATCCCCAAAACCGTAGTCCTTTTTTATCTTTATCCCCAGGGTAGTGGGTTCGATTCCCGCAAATACCACACATGACTAAGTCTAAAAGCGTCTTTATATTATTATATATTTTATGGCGGTATTGGAGCAGTGGCTTCTTCCTTGCTGACATTTCAGGTTGTGTCAATATAGGACTTGTTTCACTGTGGATATAAATACTTTTGTACCTGTTTCCTCCAGCATCTTCACAAGGTCCTTTGCTGTTGTTTTGGGATTGATTTGCACGTTTCGCAGTAAAGTTACGTTAATCTCTAGGAGACAGAACGAGTCTCCTTCCTGAGCAGTATGACGGCTGCGTGGCCCCGTGGTGTTAATACTTGTGTACTATTGTTTGTAAATATGAACGCGGTACCTTCAGGTGTTTGGAAATTGCTCCCAAGGATGAACCAGACTTGTGGAGGTCTACATTTTTTTTTCCTGAGGTCTTGGCTGATTTATTTTGATTTTCCCATGATGTCAAGCAAAGAGGCACGGAGTTTGAAGGTAGGCCTTGAAATGCATCCACAGGTAAACCTACAATTGACTCAAATGATGTCAATTAGCCTATCAGAAGCTTCTAAAGCCATCACATCATTTTCTGGAATTTTCCAAGCTGTTTAAAGGCACAGTCAACTTAGTGTATGGAAACTTCTGACCCACTGGAATTGTGATACAGTGAATTACAAGTGAAATAATCTGTCTGTAAACATGTGTTGGAAAAATGACTTGTAATGCACAAAGTAGATGTCCTAACCGATTTGCCAAAACTATAGTTTGTTAACAAGAAAATTGTGGAGTGGTTGAAAAACTAGTTTTAATGACTCCAACCTAAGTGTTTGTAAACTTCCAACTTCAACTGTAATACAGACACTCACCTCCTCCCCAGCACCTGTTTGACTTTAACCACAGTGTTGGCTGCGTTTCGGACACGACCCTGCTTAGCCGCAATCCCTACTATCTGCAGAGAGAGCGAGCGATGAGAGGGAGGCAGATGGAGGATAGGACAGACGGATTGAACAGGGAGGTGAAGGGAGGGTTACAGTGTGAGATGACAGAGGGAGGGTTACAGTGTGAGATGACAGAGGGAGGGTTACAGTGTGAGATGACAGAGGGAGGACATCATGACAAGAGATATGATCCTACATGCTCTGTACACCACCACAGTAATAACATGTTTCTCTATCGTTTGAGGTAAATAATATTAATTATACTTAAAAAGATAAAATGTAACATGCAACAATTTTACTGAGATATGGTTCATACAAGGAAATTAGTCAACCACTGGGGAGCCAGGCCCAGCCAATCAGAACACATTTCCCCCCACAAAGAGGTTTTATGACAGACTGAAAAAAGCTCACTAACAGGGATGTAAACATCATTTGTGCACAACATTTGAGATAATGTGTGAATGGAACATTTCTGGCATCTTATTTCAGCTCATGAAACAGGCACATGTGGTTTTTCCATCCCTCGACGTCTGAGAGTTGAGAACTGGTCGCGGTTTGCTGATGTCAACATTGTGAACAGAGTGCCCCACGGTGGGGTTAGGGTATGGGTAGGCATAAGCTACGGACAAACACAATTGCCGACCAAGGCGAGACTCAAAAACGTGCTCCCAGCAAAACTAGAATAAGCCCAGTAAGCAGAATTACATTGCAAAGACGTGTAAAATAAGTATTTTCCAGACGTTGAAGTAAGATTCAATTAAGTCTCCGAATTAAAAAGGTGAAAAGACATTTTACGTACCTTTAAAATACATTTTCTAGGACGTTGAAAAATGTTTCAACATCGGGGGGGGGGGCTCATTTTTGGTTTTGAATGAAAGTTGAAAACATGTCATTTATAGACATCTGTGTTTTGGCCAAATCAATGCTGGTCCATACTGGACAAAATCTGAACCAAACAAAGACACCAGTGATTGGTTCATATTTGGTCCAGACCAGAAATCAACGTCCGTGGAGGTATGAAATCAAGACCGGACTACACCGCACCAAATCTCAACCAAACAGACATTATGATTGGTTCAGATTTTACATTTAAGTCATTTAACAGATTTTGTCCAGACTGGACCAAAAACCAATGTCTGTGGAACTCAAGGCAGGTCCAGACTACACAAAAAACACATCGCTACCTGTCCATGCTTACTGAGGTGTAGCCTATAGTGTTGCCTGAAATGTGATTTTATGAATGCCCATCTGTGGTAAGCCTACCACCTGTAAAACAGCACCAAAAGAGGTGATTGGTTCAAAAGGACCAACAAAACAAAAGACTCATGCTTCCTGGGGTGGAGATCCACCCCCATTACCTTTTTAAAAACAAGGTAACTCAGATGCATATCTGTATTCCCAGTCATGTGAAATCCATAGATTGGGGCCTGATGAATTTATTTCCTTATATGAACTGTAACTCAGTAAAATCTTTGAAATGGTTGCATTTATATTTTTGATAAGTCGCTCTGGATAAGAGCGTCTGCTAAATGACTTCAATGTAAAATGTAAAGAGCTACTTTTGTCTAAAAATGGGCATTGTCCTATTTCTAAACAGGCTTGAAGGCTTAAGGTAGAATACATGTTTGTATGGTAATAATAATTAAATTCATTTGTAGGTCACACCTCCATCTCTTTTCTGGAAACATGCACTAACACGGAGATGTGTCCGTGTGGGAGCACTAACCTTATTAAAGGTGTGTATCAACTTAACCTGGATTATTTATCGCTGATATGAAAGACAAGGTCCTTGTACTTACAAAACCATGACCTCATGTTAATGTTCAGACCAGAGCAACAACAACCTACAGCTTCCTGCGATGACAAAAACCGCCTCCGCGAATGTTCATTTTGTTATCCCGACCAAATGGTATTGGTCCCATACAAATATTTATCAGATGTAATAGTTGAACGTGATGTTAGGTCGTCGTGTGATACCTGTTCCGTGTCTCGGTAAGCCACCACGGCAGGAGTGACTCGGTCTCCGGCGTCATTGGCGACCACCTCCGCTCGGCCATCCTGAACAAAACACAACACTGTCTAAATCCTCCCATCCTGGCTTGACCGATAACAACAACCATCATCTCTAAAAGCCAAGCAAGTTGTTTTAGCGTTAGTTTACTAGATGGTTAACACCGGTAGCCAACTCATTCACTCCATTTCTAACATTGTCTAGATTTACCGGTAACTAACTCATTGTCAAAACATGTTTAACCGGATCTTTCCGGACCTCCTGAATATATCGCTTCATAACTGAAAACAGAGACTAGTCCCACCGCCAAAAACGTTACTACAGGCAGCAACAATACCTTAAAAATAGCGACACAGGCACATGTGTAGCCGAAATGTACTCCTATGGCCGCCATGCTTGTTGAAAAATCACTGCGAAGCTGAACCACCAACAAGGTTAAAGTTCATTTGACTTTAAACCAATCAGAGTAAAACGTTGCAGGAACTGACTCGATATTCAGCCAATCGGAGATGTTTACTGAAACCAATCAGAAGAGGTCTGGCGTCAGCTGACGTAGTTTGCAGCAGGTACCGGAGAGTTGCTGCTGTTTTTTATTTTATTTAACTCGGCAAGTCACTTAATAACGTATTATTCTTTACAATGGCGGCCTACCAAAAGGCCTCCTGGAGGGATTGGGATTCATAATAAACATGTAGGAATCATGTGTGGTAGAGATCCTCTATAGTTAGTTATAGTTAGACATTCAGTTGGTTCTGTTGTGTAGTAGAGATCCTCTATAGTTAGTTATAGTTAGACATTCAGTTGGTTCTGTTGTGTTGTAGAGATCCTCTATAGTTAGTTATAGTTAGACATTCAGTTGGTTCTGTTGTGTAGTAGAGATCCTCTATAGTTAGTTATAGTTAGACATTCAGTTGGTTCTGTTGTGTAGTAGAGATCCTCTATAGTTAGTTATAGTTAGACATTCAGTTGGTTCTGTTGTGTAGTAGAGATCCTCTATAGTTAGTTATAGTTAGACATTCAGTTGGTTCTGTTGTGTAGTAGAGATCCTCTATAGTTAGTTATAGTTAGACATTCAGTTGGTTCTGTTGTGTAGTAGTAGACATTCAGATCCTCTATAGTTAGTTATAGTTAGACATTCAGTTGGTTCTGTTGTGTAGTAGAGATCCTCTATAGTTAGTTATAGTTAGACATTCAGTTGGTTCTGTTGTGTAGTAGAGATCCTCTATAGTTAGTTATAGTTAGACATTCAGTTGGTTCTGTTGTGTAGTAGTTAGATCCTCTATAGTTAGTTATAGTTAGACATTCAGTTGGTTGTTATAGTTAGACATTCAGTCTGTTGTGTAGTAGAGATCCTCTATAGTTAGTTATAGTTAGACATTCAGTTGGTTCTGTTGTGTTGTAGAGATCCTCTATAGTTAGTTATAGTTAGACATTCAGTTGGTTCTGTTGTGTAGTAGAGATCCTCTATAGTTAGTTATAGTTAGACATTCAGTTGGTTCTGTTGTGTAGTAGAGATCCTCTATAGTTAGTTATAGTTAGACATTCAGTTGGTTCTGTTGTGTTGTAGAGATCCTCTATAGTTAGTTATAGTTAGACATTCAGTTGGTTCTGTTGTGTAGTAGAGATCCTCTATAGTTAGTTATAGTTAGACATTCAGTTGGTTCTGTTGTGTAGTAGAGATCCTCTAGAGATTCAGTTGGTTCTCTATCCTCTAGTTAGACATTCAGTTGGTTCTGTTGTGTAGTAGAGATCCTCTATAGTTAGTTATAGTTAGACATTCAGTTGGTTCTGTTGTGTAGTAGAGATCCTCTATAGTTAGTTATAGTTAGACATTCAGTTGGTTCTGTTGTGTAGTAGAGATCCTCTATATAGTTAGTTATAGTTAGACATTCAGTTGGTTCTGTTGTGTAGTAGAGATCCTCTATAGTTAGTTATAGTTAGACATTCAGTTGGTTCTGTTGTGTTGTAGAGATCCTCTATAGTTAGTTAGACATTCAGTTGGTTCTGTTGTGTAGTTCCTCTATAGTTAGTTATAGTTAGACATTCAGTTGGTTCTGTTGTGTAGTAGAGATCCTCTATAGTTAGTTATAGTTAGACATTCAGTTGGTTCTGTTGTGTAGTAGAGATCCTCTATAGTTAGTTCAGTTGGTTCTGTTGTGTAGTAGAGATCCTCTATAGTTAGTTATAGTTAGACATTCAGTTGGTTCTGTTGTGTAGTAGAGATCCTCTATAGTTAGTTATAGTTAGACATTCAGTTGGTTCTGTTGTGTAGTAGAGATCCTCTATAGTTAGTAGAGATATAGTTAGACATTCAGTTGGTTCTGTTGTGTAGTAGAGATCCTCTATAGTTAGTTATAGTTAGACATTCAGTTGGTTCTGTTGTGTAGTAGAGATCCTCTATAGTTAGTTATAGTTAGACATTCAGTTGGTTCTGTTGTGTAGTAGAGATCCTCTATAGTTAGTTATAGTTAGACATTCAGTTGGTTCTGTTGTGTAGTAGAGATCCTCTATAGTTAGTTATAGTTAGACATTCAGTTGGTTCTGTTGTGTAGTAGAGATCCTCTATAGTTAGTTATAGTTAGACATTCAGTTGGTTCTGTTGTGTAGTAGAGATCCTCTATAGTTAGTTATAGTTAGACATTCAGTTGGTTCTGTTGTGTAGTAGAGATCCTCTATAGTTAGTTATAGTTAGACATTCAGTTGGTTCTGTTGTGTAGTAGAGATCCTCTATAGTTAGTTATAGTTAGACATTCAGTTGGTTCTGTTGTGTAGTAGAGATCCTCTATAGTTAGTTATAGTTAGACATTCAGTTGGTTCTGTTGTGTAGTAGAGATCCTCTATAGTTAGTTATAGTTAGACATTCAGTTGGTTCTGTTGTGTAGTAGAGATCCTCTATAGTTAGTTATAGTTAGACATTCAGTTGGTTCTGTTGTGTAGTAGAGATCCTCTATAGTTAGTTATAGTTAGACATTCAGTTGGTTCTGTTGTGTAGTAGAGATCCTCTATAGTTAGTTATAGTTAGACATTCAGTTGGTTCTGTTGTGTAGTAGAGATCCTCTATAGTTAGTTATAGTTAGACATTCAGTTGGTTCTGTTGTGTAGTAGAGATCCTCTATAGTTAGTTATAGTTAGACATTCAGTTGGTTCTGTTGTGTAGTAGAGATCCTCTATAGTTAGTTATAGTTAGACATTCAGTTGGTTCTGTTGTGTAGTAGAGATCCTCTATAGTTAGTTATAGTTAGACATTCAGTTGGTTCTGTTGTGTAGTAGAGATCCTCTATAGTTAGTTATAGTTAGACATTCAGTTGGTTCTGTTGTGTAGTAGAGATCCTCTATAGTTAGTTATAGTTAGACATTCAGTTGGTTCTGTTGTGTAGTAGAGATCCTCTATAGTTAGTTATAGTTAGACATTCAGTTGGTTCTGTTGTGTAGTAGAGATCCTCTATAGTTAGACATTCAGTTGGTTCTGTTGTGTAGTAGAGATCCTCTATAGTTAGACATTCAGTTGGTTCTGTTGTGTAGTAGAGATCCTCTATAGTTAGTTATAGTTAGACATTCAGTTGGTTCTGTTGTGTAGTAGAGATCCTCTATAGTTAGTTATAGTTAGACATTCAGTTGGTTCTGTTGTGTAGTAGAGATCCTCTATAGTTAGTTATAGTTAGACATTCAGTTGGTTCTGTTGTGTAGTAGAGATCCTCTATAGTTAGTTATAGTTAGACATTCAGTTGGTTCTGTTGTGTAGTAGAGATCCTCTATAGTTAGTTATAGTTAGACATTCAGTTGGTTCTGTTGTGTAGTAGAGATCCTCTATAGTTAGTTATAGTTAGACATTCAGTTGGTTCTGTTGTGTAGTAGAGATCCTCTATAGTTAGTTATAGTTAGACATTCAGTTGGTTCTGTTGTGTAGTAGAGATCCTCTATAGTTAGTTATAGTTAGACATTCAGTTGGTTCTGTTGTGTAGTAGAGATCCTCTATAGTTAGTTATAGTTAGACATTCAGTTGGTTCTGTTGTGTAGTAGAGATCCTCTATAGTTAGTAGAGATCCTCTATCTTATAGTTAGACATTCAGTTGGTTCTGTTGTGTAGTAGAGATCCTCTATAGTTAGTTATAGTTAGACATTCAGTTGGTTCTGTTGTGTAGTAGAGATCCTCTATAGTTAGACATTCAGTTGGTTCTGTTGTGTAGTAGAGATCCTCTATAGTTAGTTATAGTTAGACATTCAGTTGGTTCTGTTGTGTAGTAGAGATCCTCTATAGTTAGTTATAGTTAGACATTCAGTTGGTTCTGTTGTGTAGTAGAGATCCTCTATAGTTAGTTATAGTTAGACATTCAGTTGGTTCTGTTGTGTAGTAGAGATCCTCTATAGTTAGTTATAGTTAGACATTCAGTTGGTTCTGTTGTGTAGTAGAGATCCTCTATAGTTAGTTATAGTTAGACATTCAGTTGGTTCTGTTGTGTAGTAGAGATCCTCTATAGTTAGTTATAGTTAGACATTCAGTTGGTTCTGTTGTGTAGTAGAGATCCTCTATAGTTAGTTATAGTTAGACATTCAGTTGGTTCTGTTGTGTAGTAGAGATCCTCTATAGTTAGTTATAGTTAGACATTCAGTTGGTTCTGTTGTGTAGTAGAGATCCTCTATAGTTAGTTATAGTTAGACATTCAGTTGGTTCTGTTGTGTAGTAGAGATCCTCTATAGTTAGTTATAGTTAGACATTCAGTTGGTTCTGTTGTGTAGTAGAGATCCTCTATAGTTAGACATTCAGTTGGTTCTGTGTAGAGATCCTCTATAGTTAGTTATAGTTAGACATAGTAGAGTGTATCCTCTATAGTTAGTTATAGTTAGACATTCAGTTGGTTCTGTTGTGTAGTAGAGATCCTCTATAGTTAGTTATAGTTAGACATTCAGTTGGTTCTGTTGTGTAGTAGAGATCCTCTATAGTTAGTTATAGTTAGACATTCAGTTGGTTCTGTTGTGTAGTAGAGATCCTCTATAGTTAGTTATAGTTAGACATTCAGTTGGTTCTGTTGTGTAGTAGAGATCCTCTATAGTTAGTTATAGTTAGACATTCAGTTGGTTCTGTTGTGTAGTAGAGATCCTCTATAGTTAGTATAGTTAGTTATAGTTAGACATTCAGTTGGTTCTGTTGTGTAGTAGAGATCCTCTATAGTTAGTTATAGTTAGACATTCAGTTGGTTCTGTTGTGTAGTAGAGATCCTCTATAGTTAGTTATAGTTAGACATTCAGTTGGTTCTGTTGTGTAGTAGAGATCCTCTATAGTTAGTTATAGTTAGACATTCAGTTGGTTCTGTTGTGTAGTAGAGATCCTCTATAGTTAGTTATAGTTAGACATTCAGTTGGTTCTGTTGTGTAGTAGAGATCCTCTATAGTTAGTTATAGTTAGACATTCAGTTGGTTCTGTTGTGTAGTAGAGATCCTCTATAGTTAGTTATAGTTAGACATTCAGTTGGTTCTGTTGTGTCCTCTATAGTTAGTTATAGTTAGACATTCAGTTGGTTCTGTTGTGTAGTAGAGATCCTCTATAGTTAGTTATAGTTAGACATTCAGTTGGTTCTGTTGTGTAGTAGAGATCCTCTATAGTTAGTTATAGTTAGACATTCAGTTGGTTCTGTTGTGTAGTAGAGATCCTCTATAGTTAGTTATAGTTAGACATTCAGTTGGTTCTGTTGTGTAGTAGAGATCCTCTATAGTTAGTTATAGTTAGACATTCAGTTGGTTCTGTTGTGTAGTAGAGATCCTCTATAGTTAGTTATAGTTAGACATTCAGTTGGTTCTGTTGTGTAGTAGAGATCCTCTATAGTTAGTTATAGTTAGACATTCAGTTGGTTCTGTTGTGTAGTAGAGATCCTCTATAGTTAGTTATAGTTAGACATTCAGTTGGTTCTGTTGTGTAGTAGAGATCCTCTATAGTTAGTTATAGTTAGACATTCAGTTGGTTCTGTTTTGTAGTAGAGATCCTCTATAGTTAGTTATAGTTCAGAGACATTCAGTTGGTTCTGTTGTGTAGTAGAGATCCTCTATAGTTAGTTATAGTTAGACATTCAGTTGGTTCTGTTGTGTAGTAGAGATCCTCTATAGTTAGTTATAGTTAGACATTCAGTTGGTTCTGTTGTGTAGATAGAGATTCCTCTATAGAGATCCTCTATAGTTAGTTATAGTTAGACATTCAGTTGGTTCTGTTGTGTAGTAGAGATCCTCTATAGTTAGTTATAGTTATTCAGTTGGTTCTGTTGTGTAGTAGAGATCCTCTATAGTTAGTTATAGTTAGACATTCAGTTGGTTCTGTTGTGTAGTAGAGATCCTCTATAGTTAGTTATAGTTAGACATTCAGTTGGTTCTGTTGTGTAGTAGAGATCCTCTAGTTCAGTTGGTTCTGTTGTGTAGATAGATTCAGTTGGTTCTGTTGTGTGTAGAGATCTATAGTTAGTTATAGTTAGACATTCAGTTGGTTCTGTTGTGTAGTAGAGATCCTCTATAGTTAGTTATAGTTAGACATTCAGTTGGTTCTGTTGTGTAGTAGAGATCCTCTATAGTTAGTTATAGTTAGACATTCAGTTGGTTCTGTTGTGTAGTAGAGATCCTCTATAGTTAGTTATAGTTAGACATTCAGTTGGTTCTGTTGTGTAGTAGAGATCCTCTATAGTTAGTTATAGTTAGACATTCAGTTGGTTCTGTTGTGTAGTAGAGATCCTCTATAGTTAGTTATAGTTAGACATTCAGTTGGTTCTGTTGTGTAGTAGAGATCCTCTATAGTTAGTTATAGTTAGAGACATTCAGTTGGTTCTGTTGTGTGTATCCTCTATAGTTAGTTATAGTTAGACATTCAGTTGGTTCTGTTGTGTAGTAGAGATCCTCTAGTTAGATCATTCAGTTGGTTCTGTTGTGTTGTAGATATAGTTAGTTATAGTTAGACATTCAGTTGGTTCTGTTGTGTAGTAGAGATCCTCTATAGTTAGTTATAGTTAGACATTCAGTTGGTTCTGTTGTGTAGAGATCCTCTAGAGTTAGACATTCAGTTGGTTCTGTTGTGTTGTAGAGATCCTCTATAGTTAGTTATAGTTAGACATTCAGTTGGTTCTGTTGTGTAGTAGAGATCCTCTATAGTTAGTTCAGTTGGTTCTGTTGTGTAGTAGTCCTCTATAGTTAGTTATAGTTAGACATTCAGTTGGTTCTGTTGTGTAGTAGAGTTATATAGTTAGACATTCAGTTGGTTCTGTTGTGTAGTAGAGATCCTCTATAGTTAGTTAGTTGGTTCTGTTGTGTAGTTAGACATTCAGTTGGTTCTGTTGTGTAGTAGAGATCCTCTATAGTTAGTTATAGTTAGACATTCAGTTGGTTCTGTTGTGTAGTAGAGATCCTCTATAGTTAGTTATAGTTAGACATTCAGTTGGTTCTGTTGTGTAGTAGTTAGACATTCAGTTGGTTCTCTATAGTTAGTTATAGTTAGACATTCAGTTGGTTCTGTTGTGTAGTAGAGATCCTCTATAGTTAGTTATAGTTAGACATTCAGTTGGTTCTGTTGTGTAGTAGAGATCCTCTATAGTTAGTTATAGTTAGACATTCAGTTGGTTCTGTTGTGTAGTAGAGATCCTCTATAGTTAGTTATAGTTAGACATTCAGTTGGTTCTGTTGTGTAGTAGAGATCCTCTATAGTTAGATTCTCTATAGTAGTAGAGATAGTTATAGTTAGACATTCAGTTGGTTCTGTTGTGTAGTAGAGATCCTCTATAGTTAGACATTCAGTTGGTTCTGTTGTGTAGTAGAGATCCTCTATAGTTAGTTATAGTTAGACATTCAGTTGGTTCTGTTGTGTAGTAGAGATCCTCTATAGTTAGTTATAGTTAGACATTCAGTTGGTTCTGTTGTGTAGTAGAGATCCTCTATAGTTAGTTATAGTTAGACATTCAGTTGGTTCTGTTGTGTTGTAGAGATCCTCTATAGTTAGACATTCAGTTGGTTCTGTTGTGTAGTAGAGATCCTCTATAGTTAGTTATAGTTAGACATTCAGTTGGTTCTGTTGTGTAGTAGAGATCCTCTATAGTTAGTTATAGTTAGACATTCAGTTGGTTCTGTTGTGTAGTAGAGATCCTCTATAGTTAGTTATAGTTAGACATTCAGTTGGTTCTGTTGTGTAGTAGAGATCCTCTATAGTTAGTTATAGTTAGACATTCAGTTGGTTCTGTTGTGTAGTAGAGATCCTCTATAGTTAGTTATAGTTAGACATTCAGTTGGTTCTGTTGTGTAGTTCAGAGATCCTCTATAGTTAGTTATAGTTAGACATTCAGTTGGTTCTGTTGTGTAGTAGAGATCCTCTATAGTTAGTTATAGTTAGACATTCAGTTGGTTCTGTTGTGTAGTAGAGATCCTCTATAGTTAGTTATAGTTAGACATTCAGTTGGTTCTGTTGTGTAGTAGAGATCCTCTATAGTTAGTTATAGTTAGACATTCAGTTGGTTCTGTTGTGTAGTAGAGATCCTCTATAGTTAGACATTATTGGTTCTGTTGTGTAGTAGAGATCCTCTAGACATTCAGTTGGTTCTGTTGTGTAGTAGAGATCCTCTATAGTTAGTTATAGTTAGACCTCTATAGTTAGTTATAGTTAGACATTCAGTTGGTTCTGTTGTGTAGTGAGATCCTCTGTTGTGTTAGTTCAGTTGGTTCTGTTGTGTAGAGATCCTCTATAGTTAGTTATAGTTAGACATTCAGTTGGTTCTGTTGTGTAGTAGAGATCCTCTATAGTTAGTTATAGTTAGACATTCAGTTGGTTCTGTTGTGTAGTAGAGATCCTCTATAGTTAGTTATAGTTAGACATTCAGTTGGTTCTGTTGTGTAGTAGAGATCCTCTATAGTTAGTTATAGTTAGACATTCAGTTGGTTCTGTTGTGTAGTAGAGATCCTCTATAGTTAGTTATAGTTAGACATTCAGTTGGTTCTGTTGTGTAGTAGAGATCCTCTATAGTTAGTT
>NW_026287515.1:102500-142292 GCF_023373465.1 Oncorhynchus keta | reverse complement strand
ACATAATATTGACTAGAGAACAGAGGAGACAGTGTGTACTGACCAGTGATATTTAATACTACATAATATTGACTAGAGAACAGAGGAGACAGTGTGTACTGACCAGTGATATTTAATACTACATAATATTGACTAGAGAACAGAGGAGACAGTGTGTACTGACCAGTGATATTTAATACTACATAATATTGACTAGAGAACAGAGGAGACAGTGTGTACTGACCAGTGATATTTAATACTACATAATATTGACTAGAGAACAGAGGAGACAGTGTGTACTGACCAGTGATATTTAATACTACATAATATTGACTAGAGAACAGAACACAGAGGAGACAGTGTGTACTGACCAGTGATATTTAATACTACATAATATTGACTAGAGAACAGAGGAGACAGTGTGTACTGACCAGTGATATTTAATACTACATAATATTGACTAGAGAACAGAGGAGATGGTGTGTACTGACCAGTGATATTTAATACTACATAATATTGACTAGGGAACAGAACACAGAGGAGAGTGTGTACTGACCAGTGATATTTAATACTACATAATATTGACTAGAGAACAGAGGAGACAGTGTGTACTGACCAGTGATATTTAATACTACATAATATTGACTAGAGAACAGAGGAGACGGTGTGTACTGACCAGTGATATTTAATACTACATAATATTGACTAGAGAACAGAGGAGACAGTGTGTACTGACCAGTGATATTTAATACTACATAATATTGACTAGAGAACAGAGGAGACGGTGTGTACTGACCAGTGATATTTAATACTACATAATATTGACTAGAGAACAGAGGAGACAGTGTGTACTGACCAGTGATATTTAATACTACATAATATTGACTAGAGAACAGAGGAGACAGTGTGTACTGACCAGTGATATTTAATACTACATAATATTGACTAGAGAACAGAGGAGATGGTGTGTACTGACCAGTGATATTTAATACTACATAATATTGACTAGAGAACAGAACACAGAGGAGACAGTGTGTACTGACCAGTGATATTTAATACTACATAATATTGACTAGAGAACAGAGGAGACGGTGTGTACTGACCAGTGAGGAAGCCCTGAGGGAAGAATAGTCCAGAGATCCAGAAGGATTTGGGCTGACCCCGAGTGATCCAGTTCTACACAAACACACAGACAGAGAGGAAGTTGGTTTCCCTGCATGAACACACACACACAGACACACACACACACGAAGGAGAGGGTGATTTTGATTGGGTTATGTTAATCTCAGTTCCCAGAACCTAATTGTAAGGCTGTCACCAGAGACTGGGGTTATGTTCATCTGTCTGTGTGTAGACATTTAGGGATTGCGTAACACACAGTAAGACCAGTCTCTCGGAACAGACGCTTCAGTCTGGGGCGACGGAGCGAGTGCACAGAGAGAATGAGAGATGGACAGAGAGCAGAGAGAGAGCGAGATTATCATCTAGTTCACTGGCTTTGGCATTGTTAACATATGTTTCACGTGCTAATAGAAAATGTCAATTGATAGAGGAGAGAGAAGACTGGAGATAGAGACAAACAAAGAGAGAGAAGACTAGGGAGTGAGAGAGAGAAAAAAGAGAGAAGATTAGGGAGAGAGAGGGAGACAAAAGAGAGAAGACGAGGGAGAGGGAAAGAGAGAAAGAGGGAAGACTTGGGAAAAAAAGAGAGAGAAGACTAGGGAGAGGGAAAGAGAAAAAGAGAGAGAAGACTAGGGAGAGATAGGGAGAAAAAAGAGAGAAGACTAGGGAGAGAGAGGGAGAAAAAAGAGAGAAGACTAGGGAGAGAGAGGGAGAAAAAAGAGAGAGAAGACTAGGGAGAGAGAGGGAGAAAAAAGAGAAGACTAGGGAGAGGGAAAGAGAGAAGACTAGGTAGAGGGAAAGAGAGAAAGAGAGAAGACTAGGGATAGAGAGAGAGAAGACTCGGGAGAGGGAAAGAGAGAAGACTAGGGTGAGGGAAAGACAGAGGAGACTAGGGAGAGGGAAAGAGAGAAAGAGAGAAGACTAGGGAGAGGGAAAGAGAGAAGACTAGGGAGAGGGAAAGAGAGAAGACTAGGGAGAGGGAAAGAGAGAAGACTAGGGAGAGGGAAAGAGAGAAGACTAGGGAGAGGGAAAGAGAGAAGACTAGGGAGAGGGAAAGACAGAGGAGACTAGGGAGAGGGAAAGAGAGAAAGAGAGAAGACTAGGGAGAGGGAAAGAGAGAAAGAGAGAAGACGAGGGAGAGGGAAAGACAGAGGAGACTAGGGAGAGGGAAAGAGAGAAGACTAGGGAGAGGGAAAGAGAGAAGACTAGGGAGAGGGAAAGACAGAGGAGACTAGGGAGAGGGAAAGAGAGAAGACAAGGGAGAGGGAAAGAGAGAAAGAAAGAAGACTAGGGAGAGGGAAAGAGAGAAGACTAGGGAGAGGGAAAGACAGAGGAGACTAGGGAGAGGGAAAGAGAGAGAGAGAAGACTGGGGAGAGGGAAAGAGAGAAGACTAGGGTGAGGGAAAGACAGAGGAGACTAGGGAGAGGGAAAGATAGAAAGAGAGAAGACTAGGGAGAGGGAAAGAGAGAAGACTAGGGTGAGGGAAAGACAGAGGAGACTAGGGAGAGGGAAAGAGAGAAAGAGAGAAGACTAGGGAGAGGGAAAGAGAGAAGACTAGGGAGAGGGAAAGAGAGAAGACTAGGGAGAGGGAAAGAGAGAAGACTAGGGAGAGGGAAAGAGAGAAGACTAGGGAGAGGGAAAGAGAGAAAGAGAGAAGACTAGGGAGAGGGAAAGAGAGAAAGAGAGAAGACTAGGGAGAGGGAAAGAGAGAAGACTAGGGAGAGGGAAAGAGAGAAAGAGAGAAGACTAGGGAGAGGGAAAGAGAGAAGACTAGGGAGAGGGAAAGAGAGAAGACTAGGGAGAGGGAAAGAGAGAAAGAGAGAGATAGAGATGGGTAAATGCAGAGCAAGGACACAGAAGAATAGAACGTGGGAGTAAGAGATGAGAAAGAAAGAAGTCAGTCTGAAGTGGATGGCGTGCTGCTAATGTTTAAACATGATTCTCTATCACATCATCCCATCTCTACTACCCTGATAATGACTCTGTGTGTGTGTGTGTGTGTGTGTGTGTGTGTGTGTGTGTGTGTGTGTGTGTGTGTGTGTGTGTGTGTGTGTGTGTGTGTGTGTGTGTGTGTGTGTGTGTGTGTGTGTGTGTGTGTCCACATTCGTCTGTGAGTGTGATATGGTGGTATGATCTGTGTTAACAGCAGGCACTGAAACATGATGTGTGTTTCCACTATATCACCTGGGCGGAGTCTTTCCATCTGTGTAATGACAACACACAAACACAAGTCTCCCATCTGATGTAATGACAACACACAGACACAAAGTCTTCCATCTGATGTAATGACAACACACAGACACACAAGTCTTATCATCTTATCATCATCTGATGTAATGACAACACACAGACACACAAGTCTCCCATCTGATGTAATGACAACACACAAACACAAGTCTTCCACTGATGTACACACAGACACAACACACAGAGTCTTCCATCTGATGTAATGACAACACACAAACACACACACAGTCTTATCATCTGATGTAATGACAACACACAGACACACAAGTCTTCCATCTGATGTAATGACAACACACAAACACACAAGTCTCCCATCTGATGTAATGACAACACACAGACACACAAGTCTCCCATCTGATGTAATGACAACACACAAACACACAAGTCTCCCATCTGATGTAATGACAACACACAGACACACAAGTCTCCCATCTGATGTAATGACAACACACAAACACAAGTCTCCCATCTGATGTAATGACAACACACAAACACACAAGTCTCCCATCTGATGTAATGACAACACACAGACACACAAGTCTTATCATCTGATGTAATGACAACACACAAACACACAAGTCTCCCATCTGATAATGACAACACACAAACACACAAGTCATCTGATGTAATGACAACACACAACACAAGTCTCCCATCTGATGTAATGACAACACACAAACACACAAGTCTCCCATCTGATGTAATGACAACACACAGACACACAAGTCTCCCATCTGATGTAATGACAACACACAAACACAACAGACACTCTTATCATCTGGTGTAATGACAACACACAGACACACAAGTCTCTGGTGTAATGACCATCTGTGTAATGACAACACACAAACACACAAGTCTCCCATCTGATGTAATGACAACACACAGACACACAAGTCTCCCATCTGATGTAATGACAACACACAAACACACAAGTCTCCCATCTGATGTAATGACAACACACAACACACAAGTCTCCCATCTGATGTAATGACAACACACAAACACACAAGTCTCCCATCTGATGTAATGACAACACACAGACACACAAGTCTCCCATCTGATGTAATGACAACACACAACACACAAGTCTTATCATCTGATGTAATGACAACATCCAGACACAGACAGTCTCCCATCTGATGTAATGACAACACACAGACACACAAGTCTCCCATCTGATGTAATGACAACACACAGACACACAAGTCTCCCATCTGATGTAATGACAACACACAAACACACGAGTCTCCCATCTGATGTAATGACAACACACAGACACACAAGTCTCCCATTTGATGTAATGACAACACACAACACACAAGTCTGATGTAATGACAACACACAGACACACACTTATCCCATCTGATGTAATGACAACACACAAACACACAAGTCCCATCTGATGTAATGACAACACACAAACACACAAGTCTTATCATCTGATGTAATGACAACACACAGACACACAAGTCTTATCATCTGATGTAATGACAACACACAAACACACAAGTCCATCTGATGTAATGACAACACACAGACACACAAGTCACTGATGTAATGACAACATCCACACACATCTGAGAGAAGTAAATATAGTGTATCACTGTGTCGTAGTACATCGATACATATGTACACAAAATGTGGTTATGGGGGTAAATTGTCTGACTCAGGACTTAAAGAGAGGTTCAATGACCCAACTGTACAGCAACACGTGTCTATGAGAGAGAGAGATGTCTCTGTCACCTCGATGAAGAGGTCCTGAGGGCCAGGTCTTTAACCCAGCTGGCCAGGGGTTTGAGGGAGGGGTAGGCTGAGGTGCTCCAGTGGTTTGGAACCTGGTTGTTGAGGAAACTGGTGTAGATCCTCTCCATCTCCTCTGACATCACCACCAGCCCTGCTATAGCCTTCTGGAGGGTACACAGAGACACCTGGAGGGAGGGAGGGAGGCTGAATGTGAGGAGAAGTGTTTGTGGGTGTTTATCTGAGACATCCACAACAGAACATCATAAACCCAGAGGTCACCACTGCAGTAACGGTTTGCCAACAATGTGGCTGCAGCATCTGTCCTTATAAACACATTCAGATTCTTCGTAAAAAGTATTCAAACACATTCCCCTTTTTCCACATTTGTTACATTACAGCCTTTATTCTAAAATGGATCCAATTATATTTTTTCCCCTCATCAATCTACACACAATACCATATAATGACAAAGCGAAAACAGGGGTTTTAGAAATGTTTGCAAATATTATATAAAAAATGAAATATAACATTTACATAACTATTCAACTTTGCAATGAAACTCAAAATTGAGCTCCGGTGCATCCTGTTTCCCTGTTTTCCTGTTTCCATGGATCATCGTTGAGATCAGTGGAGGCTGCTGAGGGGAGAACGGCTCATCATAATGTCTGGATCAAATGGGATGGCATCACACACGGGTGTATTCGTGTATTTGATCCCATTCAACTGGATTCGGTTCCAGTCATTACAACGGTAGCCCCATCCTCATAAAATAAGGTGCCACCAACCTCCTGTGCTTGAGATCTATATAAGGTACCAACAGTTGACAGTGCATGTCAGAGCAAAAACCGTAGACCTCTGAGACAGGATTGTGTGGAGGCACAGATCTGGGGAAAGGTACAAAACAACTGTCTGCAGCATTGAAGGTCCCCAAGAACAGTGTCCTCCATCATTCTATAATGGAAAACGTTTGGAACGTCAAGACTCTACCTAGAGCTGGCCGCCTGGCCAAACTGAGCAATCAGAAGGGCCTTGGTCAGGGAGGTGACCAAGAACCTGATGGTCACTCTGACAGAGCTCTAGAGTTCCTTTGTGAAGATGGACAATCATCTCTGCAGCACTCCACCAATCAGGCCTTTATAGTAGAGTGGAAGTGGAAGCCACTCCTCAGTAAAAAGGCACATCACAGCCTACTTGGAGTTTGCCAAGAGGCACCTAAAGAACTCTCAGACCATGAGAAACAAGATTCTCTGGTCTGATGAAACCAAGATTGAACACTTTGGTCTGAATGCCAAACGTCACGTCTGGAGGAAACCTGGCACCATCCCTACGGTGAAGCATGGTGGTGGCAGCATCATGTTGTGGGGATGTTTTCCAGTGGCAGGGAGGAGAATAGTCAGGATCGAGGGAAAGATGAACGGAGCAAAGTACAGAGAGATCCTTGATGAAAACCTGCTCAGAGCTCTGGAGGACTAGTTCACCTTCCAACAGGACAACAACCCTAAGCAAACAGACAAGACACTGCAGGAGTGGCTTCAGGACAAGTCTCTGAATGTCCTTGAGTGGCCCAGCCAGAGCCGGACTTGAATCCAATCGGACATCTCTGGAGAGACCTGAAAATAGCTGTGCAGCAACGCTCCCCATCCAACCTGACAGAGCTTGAGAGGATCTGCAGAGAAGAACGGGAGAAACTCCCCAAAATCAGGTGTGACAAGCTTGTAGCATCATATATATATATACCCAAGAGGACTTGAGGCAGTAATCACTGCCAAAGGTGCTTCAACAAGTGCTGAGTAAAGGGTCTGAATATCTATGTAAATGTAACATGTGAATTTGTAAAAAAAATAATAATAATTTAAAAAGCCAACATTTTTTAACTATTTTTGTTGCTTTGTCTTTATGGGCTATTGTGTGTAAGATTGATGAAACAAAACTACATTTAATACATTTTAGAATAAGGCTGTAACAAAATGTGGAAAAAGTCAAGGGGGTGAATAGATTCCAAATGCACTGTGTATGTCCCTCCACTATGCCTCTGGGACCTTCCATTGAGACCAGGGGCAGCAGCTGGAACCATGGACCCGATACAGCTGTCCTAACATTTCATCAAGGACTTTTTCAATGCATTTCCATTACCAATCATCATCTCCTGATTTCACAGCATTTAAATACACTGAAAATGAATGGCTGACAACTGGGACCCCTGACCTCTAATGCCTGACCCTGACCTCTAATGCCTGACCCCCTGACTCACCCTGAGGACCCGCAGCAGGCTGTTAAAGCGGTCTACTTCCTGTCCGAGGACGGTGGTGAGGAGTTACTTGAGGCGTCCGTTGGCGTCACGAATAAACAGAGCCTCTGCTGCCTCATCCATATCCAGACACTCTGAGGAGACAGACCGACAGAGAGACAGAGAGACAGACAGACAGACACAGACAGACAGAGACAGATCAGACAGACACAGACAGACACAGACAGACAGAGACAGATCAGACAGACACAGACAGACAGACAGACAGACAGACTCAGACAGACAGACACAGACAGACACAGACAGACAGAGACAGATCAGACACACAGACAGACAGATCAGACAGACACAGACAGACAGACAGACACAGACAGACAGACAGAGACAGACAGACCGACATAGATCAGACAGACACAGACAGACAGACACAGACAGACAGAGACAGATCAGACAGACAGAGACAGATACGAGACACAGAGACAGACAGACAGACAGACAGACACAGACGAACGACAGACAGACCGAAAGAAGAGACAGACACAGACGACAGGCAGACAGACAGACAGACAGAGAGACAGACAGACAGACGACAGACAGACAGACAGACAGACAGACAGACAGACAGACAGACACAGACAGAAAGAGAGAGAACAGACACAGACAGACAGGCAGACAGACAGACAGACACAGACAGAAAGAGAGAGACAGACACAGACAGACAGACAGGCAGACAGACAGACAGACAGACGAGACAGACAGACAGACAGACCGGGCAGGGCAAACCTTGAAGACAGGCAGACACAGGGCAGAAGAGAGACAGACACAGACAGACAGGCAGACAGACAACAGACAGACAGACAGACAGACAGACAAGACAGATGAACAGACAGACACAGACAGAGAGACAGACACAGACAGAAGACAGAGCAGACAGGATCAGACAGTGACTTCAACCACTATAATGAGTTTAGAGACTAACTTTAATTTCAAACCAAAGCGAACATCAAACCGTAAAAGCACCCAGAGAATAAATCAAGCCTGGGATGTGTGTGTGTGTGTGTGTGTTACGTCACGTCTCTCTCTCACCCGGGATCTTAGCGAGGATGGTGTCGGCCAGCTCGTGGGCCCGATCTCGTCGTTGCTCTTGCCCCCGCCCCGCGGGCTGGCCCCGAGGCTGTACCTCCAGGATGTAGTGTTGATCAGGGTCATAGTCTCCATCACCGCTTTGAGGACAACATTTCTCCTCTTAACTGGCTGTATATTTTGTATTAGTGATGTGACCTCTTATTTTCAGACAGTACGCCGAATAATCTGTGGAAAGTAAATTTGAATTAGGTACTGTATAGTTAACTGTCCCAAGCCAGTATTAGCCCACTGAGCTAAAGGTGAGAATATATAAGCAGAGTGAAGTGTCGAACCTGGAAGGCGAGTTGGCGTTCTCGTGCATACAGTGACTTCAACCACACTATAATGAGTTTTAGAGAGACTAACTTTAATCTCAAACCAAAGACAGAACATCAAACTCACTGAACACACACAGACATAATACCAACAGGGATGTGATCTCACTAGACACACACAGACAGCATGTTACAGTTAGATCTCACTCTCACACACTTGACGAGAATGGTGTCGGTTAGCTCGTGGACACACATAGACAGAATACAAGTTAGATCTCACTGCCACACATAGACAGCCAACAGGCTGACTGAACACACACAGACAGAATACCAACAGTTGGTGTTGATCAGGTCATAGTCTCCAGACTCACTGAACAGACAGACAAGACCTCACCGTTAGATCTCACTAGGATGACCAACAGTCAGACCTCACAGGACACAGACTATATACACCTATAGTATGTATCCATGTTGTCAGACATCAAAGGTAATGTTCTCCTCTTAACTGGCTAAATACATGTTTTGTATTAGTGATCTGAACACACATTTTCAGACAGTAATACCAAAAGTTGTCAAAACACAAGATTTGAATTAGGTACTGTATAGTTAACTGTCCACCAAGCCCAGAATCATAGCCTCACTGAGCTAAAGGTGAGAATATATTAGCAGAGTGAAGTGTCGAACACCTGGAAGGCGAGGTTGGCGTTCTCGTGCATACCAAAGATCTCAGGGTAGTCTATGAGAGGAAGGTTCTCAGTACAGTTATAGTCACTCAGTCTAGTCTGCCTCACTGACACCTGACACACACACACACAGAATACCAACAGTTAGATCTCACTGAACACACACAGACAGAATACCAACAGTTAGATCTCACTGAACACACAGACAGAATACCAACAGTTAGATCTCACTGAACACACACAGACAGAATACCAACAGTTAGATCTCACTGAACACACACAGACAGAATACCAACAGTTAGATCTCACTGAACACACACAGACAGAATACCAACAGTTAGATCTCACTGAACACACACAGACAGAATACCAACAGTTAGATCTCACACACAGTTAGATCTCACTGAACACACAGGGACAGAATACCAACAGTTAGATCTCACTGAACACACACAGACAGAATACCAACAGTTAGATCTCACTGAACACACACAGACAGAATACCAACAGTTAGATCTCACTGAACACACACAGACAGAATACCAACAGTTAGATCTCACTGAACACACACAGACAGAATACCAACAGTTAGATCTCACTGAACACACACAGACAGAATACCAACAGTTAGATCTCACTGAACACACACAGACAGAATACAGAATACGAACAGTTAGATCTCACTGAACACACACAGACAGAATACCAACAGTTAGATCTCACTGAACACACACAGACAGAATACCAACAGTTAGATCTCACTGAACACACAGACAGAATACGAACAGTTAGATCTCACTGAACACACACAGACAGAATACCAACAGTTAGATCTCACTGAACACACACAGACAGAATACCAACAGTTAGATCTCACTGAACACACACAGACAGAATACCAACAGTTAGATCTCACTGAACACACACAGACAGAATACCAACAGTTAGATCTCACTGAACACACACAGACAGAATACCAACAGTTAGATCTCACTGAACACACAGACAGAATACCAACAGTTAGATCTCACTGAACACACAGACAGAATACCAACAGTTAGATCTCACTGAACACACACAGACAGAATACCAACAGTTAGATCTCACTGAACACACACAGACAGAATACCAACAGTTAGATCTCACTGAACACACACAGACAGAATACCAACAGTTAGATCTCACTGAACACACACAGACAGAATACCAACAGTTAGATCTCACTGAACACACACAGACAGAATACCAACAGTTAGATCTCACTGAACACACACAGACAGAATACCAACAGTTAGATCTCACTGAACACACACAGACACACAACAGGAACACACCTTTCCCCCCCCCGTTTCTCAGATTCAGCAACATTTGTACACACAAATTGTACACACAAATTTGCACGCACACACACACACAGTGGTCTTCACCTGAGGTGGAGAAGGTGTACCCTGGGTCCAGGGTGACAGGAGAGAAGAACCGTTTGAGGATGGTGCGGAGACAGCGCTGGTCCCAGGCATCAGTCACCCTGCCTCCGTAGGTTATCTCCCCTGGGGGAGAGAGGGTGAGGGTGGGGGAGTCATTAGGTACTGAAAGGAAGAACATGGACAGAAACCTGGAGGGGCTACCTCCAGAAGAAATGCTCATGTTGGTTTTACGGTCATTTCCCTAATGAACACGACCCACTTCACATGAACCTGCTGTGGAAAACACATGTGCACATTTGGAATCATTCCTATTACAGACAGAGTGGAGGTGGAACAGAGGGTCTGCTGGGTAAATGGAAGGTTCTAATAGAGGTTCTAAACTTTAGAATGCAGAACAGGGAACCCTTCTTTCAGTTATTACACTAAGTGAGAGAGGAACACTGATTCAGGATGTTTAAAACTATATCATGCTGTAGGTTAAACACCCAATGATTTTCAAATGGATGGTTTCTGCATACAAAGAATTAGGAATTAAACAAACATTACAAAGCCTGAAAAAATGGAAGAATGGAAGACATCAGTCATGAAATCAAATCTGGCCTCAGGAGCGTGTAATCACACAATATATTTTTACATGATGTATAATCATTATTAGAAGGTCAAATTTGAAAAAGGGGAAAAACATGTCAGTTTAGAGATACTTTTTGTAATGAAGTGTAGTAATGAAGTGTAGTAATATAGTGTAGTAATATGTAGTAATATAGTGTAGTAATATAGTGTAGTAATATAGTGTAGTAATATAGTGTAGTAATATAGTGTAGTAACCTCCTTGTCAAACATCATTCTCAAATCAAATCCATTGCAGGTGTAGCGAAATGCTTGTGTTCCTAGCTACAAAGTACAGTAGTAACAGTAGTAACAATTCACAACAATACCTGCTACTAAACCTCCCAGAACCTCAGGGTCTTCCTGCTACTAAACCTCCCAGAACCTCAGGGTCTTCCCTGCTACTAAACCTCCCAGAACCTCAGGGTCTTCCCTGCTACTAAACCTCCCAGAACCTCCAGGGTCTTCCTGCTACTAAACCTCCCAGAACCTCAGTCTTCCCTGCTACTAAACCTCCAGAACCTACTTCCCTGCTTTAAGTCCCAGAACCTCAGGGTCTTCCCTGCTACTAAACCTCCCAGAACTGCAGGGTCTTCCCTGCTACTAAACCTCCCAGAACCTCAGGGTCTTCCCTGCTACTAAACCTCCCTGAACCTCAGGGTCTTCCCTGCTACTAAACCTCCCAGAACCTCAGGGTCTTCCCAGAACCTCAGGGTCTTCCTGCTACTAAACCTCCCAGAACTTCAGGGTCTTCCCTGCTACTAAACCTCCTCCCTGAACCTCAGGGTCTTCCCTGCTACTAAACCTCCCAGAACCTCAGGGTCTTCCCTGCTACTAAACCTCCCAGAACCTCAGGGTCTTCCCTGCTACTAAACCTCCCAGAACCTCAGGGTCTTCCCTGCTACTAAACCTCCCAGAACCTCAGGGTCTTCCCTGCTACTAAACCTCCCAGAACCTCAGGTCTTCCCTGCTACTAAACCTCCCAGAACCTCAGGGTCTTCCCTGCTACTAAACCTCTCAGAACCTCACAGTGGTCAGCAGTAATGTGAATAATGGAGGACCCGGCAGGGAAACAGGCAGACAGGGAGGCGGGAAGGGAGACATGCAGGGAGACAGGCAAGGAGGGAGACAGGCAAGGAGGGAGACAGACAGGCAGGGAGACAGGCAAGGAGGGAGACAGACAGGCAGGAGACAGGCAGGGCGGCCGATACACACACACAGTCCTACCAGTGATGTAGATGAGAGCATCCCAGGGTATGTGACCAGTCTGACAGTAGAGGTTCTGGTTGAGCAGGGCACACTCTCTGTCGCTGTCGTTGAACTCATAACGGATGTTCCAACCCAGAGGACCAAACTTCTTCCTCTCCTGCAACACACACTCACTGTTTTTATTCTACTGTCAATTTCAACAGTTACAGTTACAAAGACAATGAATACAGTAGGAGGTGTGTGTTCTGACATAATGAATACAGTAGGAGGTGTGTGCTCTGACATGAATGAATACAGTAGGAGGTGTGTGTTCTGACATAATGAATACAGTAGGAGGTGTGTGTTCTGACATAATGAATACAGTAGGAGTGTGTGTTCTGACATAATGAATACAGTAGGAGGTGTGTTCTGACATAATGAATACAGTAGGAGGTGTGTGTTCTGACATAATTAATACAGTAGGAGGTGTGTGTTCTGACATAATGAATACAGTAGAGGTGTGTGTTCTGACATAATGAATACAGTAGGAGGTGTGTGTTCTGACATAATGAATACAGTAGGAGGTGTGTGTTCTGACATAATGAATACAGTAGGAGGTGTGTGTTCTGACATAATGAATACAGTAGGAGGTGTGTGTTCTGACATAATGAATACAGTAGGAGGTGTGTGTTCTGACATAATGAATACAGTAGGAGGTGTGTGTTCTGACATAATGAATACAGTAGGAGGTGTGTGTTCTGACATAATGAATACAGTAGGAGGTGTGTGTTCTGACATAATGAATACAGTAGGAGGTGTGTGTTCTGACATAATGAATACAGTAGGAGGTGTGTGTTCTGACATAATGAATACAAGGAGGTGTGTGTTCTGACATAATGAATACAGTCCCAGGTGTGTGTTGATGGCGTGCAAGTGACATACTGAATACAGTAGGGGGTGTGTGTTCTGACATAATGAATACAGTAGGAGGTGTGTGTTCTGACATAATGAGTTGTGTGTTCTGGCCCAATGAATACAGTAGGAGGTGTGTGTTCTGACATAATGAATACAGTAGGAAATGTGTGTTCTGACATAATGAATACAGTAGGAGGTGTGTGTCTGACATAATGAATACAGTAGGAGGTGTGTGTTCTGACATAATGAATACAGTAGGAGGTGTGTGTTCTGACCAATACAGTAGGAGGTGTGTGTTCTGACATAATGAATACAGTAGGTTAGGTGTGTGTTCTGACATACAGTAGGAGTGTGTGTTCTGACATATAAGTAGGAGATGGTTCTACATAATGAATACAGTAGGAGGTGTGTGTTCTGACATAATGAATACAGTTAGGAGGTGTGTGTTCTGGACATAATGAATACAGTAGGAGTGTGTTCTGACATAATGAATACAGTAGGAGTGTGTGTTCTGACATAATGAATACAGTAGGAGGTGTGTTAGACATAATGAATACAGTTGAGAAGGTGTGTGTTCTGAGAGGAATGAATACAGTAGGAGGTGTGTGTTCTGACATAATGAATACAGTAGGAGGTGTGTGTTCTGACATAATGAATACAGTAGAGGTGTGTGTAAGGTTGAGAGGAGTGGCTAAGGTTGACATAATGAATACAGTAGGAGGTGTGTGTTCTGACAAGTAGGAGGTGCTGACATAATGAATACAGTAGGAGGTGTGTGTTCTGACATAATGAATACAGTAGGAGGTGTGTGTTCTGACATAATGAATACAGTAGGAGGTGTGTGTTCTGACATAATGAATACAGTTGAGAGGAGGTGTGTGTTCTGACATAATGAATACAGTAGGAGGTGTGTGTTCTGACATAATGAATACAGTAGGAGGTGTGTGTTCTGACATAATGAATACAGTAGGAGGTGTGGCTGACATAATGAATACAGTAGAGAGGTGTGTGTTCTGACATAATGAATACAGTAGGAGGTGTGTGTTCTGACATAATGAATACAGTAAGGTGTGTGTTCTGACATAATGAATACAGTAGGAGGTGTGTTTGACATAATGAATACAGTAGGAGGTGTGTGTTCTGACATAATGAATACAGTAGGAGGTGGTGTTCTGACTAATGAATACAGTAGGAGGTGTGTGTTCTGACATAATGAACACAGTAGGTGGTGTGTGTTCTGACATAATGAATACAGTAGAGGTGTGCTAAGACATTGAATACAGTAGGATGTGTGTTCTGACATAATGAATTAGGAGGTGTGTGTTCTGACATAATGAGACAGCCCTAGGTGGTGTGTGTTGACAGGATGAACTACAGGTTAGAGGTGTGTGTTCTGACATAAGGTTGAATACAGGTTGGAGGAGTGTGTGTTCTGACATAAGGTTGAGAGGACAAGGTTGAGAGGAGTGTAAGGTTGAGACATAATGAAGGTACAGTAGGAGGTGTGTGTTCTGACTAAGGTTGAGAATACAGTTGAGGTGTGGCTAAGGTTGAGACAGTGACTACAGGTTGAGAGGTGTGTGTTCTGACAAATGAATAAGGCTAAGGTTGTGTTCTGAGTAAGGTTGAGGAGGAATACAGTAGGAGGAAGGCATAATTGAGAAGAGTGGCTAAGGTTGAGAGAGTGGCTGGTTCTGAGGTTGAGAGGAGTGGCTAAGTGAGAGGAGTGGCTAAGGTTGAAGGTAGTGGCTAAGGTTGAGAAGAGTGGCTAAGGTTGAGAGGACTAAGGTTGAGAGGCCCTGTGTGTTCTGACAGGACAAGAGAAGAGCCCTGGAGGGATTGAGGAGGTCAAGGCTGTGTGGCTAAGGAGGAGGGAGAAGGCTGAGTAGGTGGCTAAGGTTGAGAGGAGTGGCTAAGGTTGAGAAGAGTGGCTAAGGTTGAGAGGAGTGGCTAAGGTTGAGAGGAGTGGCTAAGGTTGAGAGAAGAGTACTAAGGTTGAGAGGAGTGGCTAAGGTTGAAGGTGTGCTAAGAGTTGAGAGGAGTGGCTGTGGTTGAGAGAATGGCTAAGGTTGAGAGGAGTGTGGCTAAGGTTGAGAGGAGTGGCTGAAGAGAGGAGTGGCTAGGTTGAGAGGAGTGGCTAAGGTTGAGAGAGTGGCTAAGGTGAGAGGAGTGGCTAAGGTTGAGAGGAGTGGCTAAGGTTGAGAGGAGTGGCTAAGGTTGAGAGGAGGCTAAGGTTGAGAGGAGTGGCTGAGGTTGAGAGGACTAAGGTTGAGAGGTGTGCTAAGGTTGAGAGGAGTGGCTAAGGTTGAGAGAGGTAGGCTAAGGTTGAGAGGACAATCTGTGACGCTACAGGTTGAGAGGATCCATGGCTAAATCCAATTGAGAGGAGTGGCTCTAGGTTGAGAGGAGTGGCTAAGTCTGAGATTGTAGAACCTAAGACTGAGATTCTAGAACAAAGACTGAGATTAGAACCTAAGACTGGCTAAGGTTGAGAAAACGGAGTAGTAGAACCTAAGGCTAAGGTTGAAAGGTGAGCTAAGGTTGAGGTGAGGAACACCTTGGTGGGCATGGCTCAGGTTGAAGTCTCAGGATCACCGGCTAACAGGGAGGAGGTTGAATGAGTCAGGAGTGGCTAAGTCCAGTTGAGAGGTCCAGCAGCACAGGACAAAGTGGCTAAGGTTACCTCACCACCTGATACCCAGGCTAAGGTTGAGAGGGTTGGCATTAAATATTTTTTTCAAGGTTGAAACTATAGAGTTTGGCAAGGTTTAGACATCTACTTTGTTTTGCTTATTTATTTATTTTTTATGAGACATTTAACTGGCTAAGGTTAAGAGAGGAGTCCTACTAAGGTTGAGAAGACCCTGTAGGAATATGGTCAATATTGAGCGGAGTGGCTAGGTTGAGAGGAGTGGCTATGCAGGTTGAGAGGAGTGGCTAAGGTTGAGAGGAGTGGCTAAGGTTGAGAGGGGGGGCTAAGGTTGAGAGGAGTGGCTAAGGTTGAGAGGGTGGCTAAGGTTGAGAGGGTGGCTAAGGTTGAGAAAGAGTGGCTAAGGTTGAGAGGAGGTGGCTAAGGTTGAGAGGAGTGGCTAAGGTTGAGAGGAGTGGCTAAGGTTGAGAGTGAGTGGCTAAGGTTGAGAGGAGTGGCTAAGGTTGAGAGGAGTGGCTAAGGTTGAGAGGAGTGGCTAAGGTTGAGAGGAGTGGCTAAGGTTGAGAGGAGTGGCTAAGGTTGAGAGGAGTGGCTAAGGTTGAGAGGAGTGGCTAAGGTTGAGAGGAGTGGCTAAGGTTGAGAGGAGTGGCTAAGGTTGAGAGGAGTGGCTAAGGTTGAGAGGAGTGGCTAAGGTTGAGAGGAGTGGCTAAGGTTGAGGGAGTGGCTAAGGTTGAGAGGAGTGGCTAAGGTTGAGAGGAGTGGCTAAGGTTGAGAGGAGTGGCTAAGGTTGAGAGGTGGCTAAGGTTGAGAGGGTGGCTAAGGTTGAGAGGAGTGGCTAAGGTTGAGAGGAGTGGCTAAGGTTGAGAGGAGTGGCTAAGGTTGAGAGGAGTGGCTAAGGTTGAGAGGAGTGGCTAAGGTTGAGAGGAGTGGCTAAGGTTGAGAGGAGTGGCTAAGGTTGAGAGGAGTGGCTAAGGTTGAGAGGAGTGGCTAAGGTTGAGAGGGACAATCTGTCCAAAGACGCAAACAGGAAATTAACGGAATGCTGAGGATCCATAAATAACTCAACAGAGCCTTGAGAATCAATACTGTTTCAAGGGTTAGACAACCCGAAGGTTATGCTCTAGAACCTAAGACTGAGGTTTGTAGAACTAAGTCTGAGATTGTAGAACCTAAGACTGAGATTCTAGAACCAAAGACTGAGATTCTAGAACCTAAGACTGAGTTTCATCATCTAAGACTGAGTTCCAGAATCTAAACGGAGTAGTAGAACCTAAGTTTGAGTTGTAGAATCTATTGCCTGTGTGTAAAGGTGGCGTTACCTTGACAGAGTTCTGGAGGACGGTGACAGGGTGTCCTTGGTGGGCATGGAGCTCAGGAACAACCTGAAGTTCTCATGGATCACCGTGTCTAACAGGGAGGAGGTGACAGAATGAGTCAGTAGACATAAACACAGCACACACACACATAGGGTCAGTCCAGTCCATAGCGTGTCGTTTAGAGAGGTCCAGCAGCACAGGACAGCCGCAGGTGCAGGGTGTGTGTGTGAGAGCCATTCAAATCCCCATTCATCCTGTGTCTGACCTGACACAGCAACACCTCAGGGTTGATACCCAGGTACATACAGTTGAAGTTTACATCACTTAGGTTGGAGTCATTAAAACTATTTTTTTTCAACCACTCCACATTTCTTGTAAACAAACTATAGTTTTGGCAAGTCGGTTAGGACATCTACTTTGTTTTAGTGTTTATTTATTTATTTTTAGAGTTGACCTTTTATTTAACTAGGCAATTCAGTTAAGAACAAATTTACATCCTACCTATATGACCTAGGATGTCATATACTGTAGGGAATATGGTCAATATAAATGGTGCGTGTGTGTGTAGGGTGTGTGTATGTAGGGTGTCTGTGTGTATGGGTGTAGGTGTGTGTGTGTGTGTGTTGAGGGTGTCTATGTGTAGGGTGTGAGGGTGTGTGTTTAGGGTTGTAGTTTAGGGTGTCTATATGTAGGGTGTGTGTGTTTAGGGTGTCTAAGGTGTGTGAAAAGTGTGTAAGTTGTTTAGGGTGTCTATGTAGGGTTGTGTCTGTGTAGGGTGTTGTAGGGTGTCTGTATGTAGGGTGTGTGTGTTGGGTGTCTGTATGTAGGGTGTGTGTGTGTTTAGGGTGTCTGTATGTAGGGTGTCTATATGTAGGGTGTGTGTGTGTTTTAGGGTGTCTGTATGTAGGTGTGTGTGTGGTGTTTAGGGTGTCTGTATGTAGGGTGTCTATATGTAGGGTGTGTGTGTAGTTGTTTAGGTGTCTATTGTAGGGTTGTGTGTGTTTAGGGTGTCTGGGTGTGTAGGGTGTCTATATGTAGGGTGTGTGTGTAGGGTGTCTATATGTAGGGTGTGTGTGTGTGTAGGGTGTCTATAGGGTGTAGGGTGTGTGTGTGTGTTTAGGGTGTCTGTATGTGGGTGTGTGTGTGTGTGTAGGGTTAGTAGGTGTCTAAGGTATGTAGGGTGTGTGTGTGTGTGTTTAGGGTGTCTGTATGTAGGGTGTGTGTGTGTGTTTAGGGTGTCTGTATGTAGGGTGTCTATATGTAGGGTGTGTGTGTGTTTAGGGTGTCTGCTAATGTAGGGTGTGTTTGTTTAGGTGTCTGTATGTAGGGTGTGTGTGTGGTTTAGGGTGTCTGTATGTAGGGTGGTTGTGTGTGTTTAGTGTGTCTGTATGGTGTCTGTATGTAGGGAGTGTGTGTATGTGTTGAGTGGTGTGTGTGTGTGTGTGTTTAGGGTGTCTGTATGTAGGGGTCTATATGTAGGGTGTGTGTGTGTGTTTAGGGTGTCTGTATGTAGGGGTGTGTGTTTAGGGTGTCTGTATGTAGGGTGTCTAAGGTATGTGTGTGTTTGTCTGTATGTAGGGTGTGTGTATGTAGGGTGTAGGGTGTGTGTGTCTGAGGGTGTGTGTGTGTTTAGGGTGTCTATATGTAGGGTGTGTGTGTTTAGGTGTGTGTGTGTTTAGGGTGTCTGTCTGTCTATGTGTAGTGGTGTGTGTGTTTAGGTGTCTATATGTCCAAATAGGGTGTGTTGTGTTTAGGTGTCTGTATGTAGTGTGTGTGTTTAGGGTGTCTATATGTAGGGTGTGTGTGTGTGTGTTTAGGAACAATGTAGGGGGTGTGTGTTTAGGTGTCTAATGTGTGTTTAGGGTGTCTATGTAGGGTGTGTGTGTGTTTAGGGTGTCTATATGTAGGGTGTGTGTGTGTTGTGTTTAGTCACAGGGGGTGGTCTATATGTAGGGTGTGTGTGTCTACAGGAGTCTGTATGTAGGGTGTGTGTGTAGGGTGTCTATATGTAGTGTGTGTGTGTGTGTAGGGTGTCCGTGTGTACCACCTGGTGTAGGGTGTGTGTGTTTAGGTGTCTGTGTGTATGTAGTGTGTGTGTGTAGGGTGTCTGTGTGTAGGGTGTGTGTGTGTAGGGTGTCTGTGTGTAGGGTGTCTGTGTGTTTAGGGTGTCTGTATGTAGGGTGGTGTGTGTGTTTAGGGTGTGTCTGTAGTGTAGTTTTTAGGTGTCTATATGTAGGGTGTGTGTGTGGGTAGGGTGTGTGTTTTTAGGTGTCCTACATGTATGTATGTTTAGTAACTATATGTACTGAGTAGGGTGTGTGTAAAGGGTGTGTGTGGGTGTGTGTATATGTAGGTGTAGGGTGTGTGTAGGGTGTGTTAGGTGTGTGTCTAGGTGTCCAGTGGTGTGTGTGTAGGTGTCTATATGTAGGGTGTCTGTATTTAGTGTGTGTGTTTAGGTGTCTGTATGTAGTGTATGTTTAGGGTGTGTGTAGGGTGTAGGGTGGTGTGGTGTGTGTGTTGGGTGTCTGTATGTAGTGTATGTTTAGGGTATCTATATGTAGGGTGTGTGTTGTGTGTGGGTGTGTCTAGGGTGTGTAGTGTGTGTGTGTTTAGGTGTCTGTTGTGTCTATATGTAGGTGTGTGTGTGGTCTGGGTGTCTGTATTTAGTGTGTGTGTAGGGTGTGTGTGTGTGTTTAGGGGTGTCTATATGTAGGGTGTGTGTGTGTGTTTGTAGGGTGTCTGTCTGTGTGTAGGGTGTGTGTATGTTTAGTATGTCTGTAGGGTGTCTGTAGGTAGTGTGTGTGTTTAGGGTGTCTGTAGGTAGGGTGTCTGTAGGGTGTGTGTGTGTTTAGTGTGTGTGTAGGGTGTCTGTAGGTAGGTGTCTGTATGTAGGGTGTCTGTAAGGTAGTGTGTGTGTGTTTAGGTGTTGTATGTAGTGTGTGTGTAGGGTGTCTATATGTATGTAGGGTGTGTGTGTGTGTGTTTAGGGTGTCTGTATGTAGGGTGTGTGTGTTTAGGGTGTCTGTATGTAGGGTGTGTGTATGTAGGGTGTGTGTGTAGGGTGTGTGTGTGTTTAGGGTGTCTGTGTGTGGGGTGTGTGTGTTTAGGGTGTCTGTGTGTAGGGTGTGTGTGTTTAGGTGTCTGTAGTGTGTGTGTTTAGGGTGTCTGTATGTAGGGTGTGTGTGTTTAGGGTGTCTATGTAGGGTGTGTGTGTGTGTTTAGGGTTTCTATATGTAGGGTGTGTGTGTTTAGGGTGTCTGTATGTAGGGTGTGTGTGTGTTTTTAGGGTGTCTGTATGTAGGGTGTGTCTATATGTAGGGTGTGTGTGTCTACAGGGTGTCTGTATGTAGGGTGTGTGTGTGTTTAGGGTGTATATATGTAGGGTGTGTGTGTGTGTTTAGGGTGTGTGTGTGTAGGGTGTAGGGGTGTCTGTGTGTAGGGTGTAGGTGTCTGTGTGTAGGGTGTGTGTGTCCATATGTAGGGTGTGTGTGTAGGGTGTCTGTATGTGTGTGTGTTTAGGGTGTCTATATGCAGGGTGTGTGTGTAGGGTAGGTGGGTGTGTGTGTGTAGGGTGTGTGTAGTGTGTGTTTAGGGTGTCTGTATGTAGGGTGTGTGTATATGTGTGTAGGGTGTGTCTAGTAGTGTGTGTGTAGGGGTCTATATGTAGGGTGTCTGTATTTGTATGTAGGGTGTGTCTATGTGTGTGTGTGTAGGGTGTCTATATGTAGGGTGTGTAGTGTGTATGTGTAGTGTGTAGGGTGTCTGTATGTCTATATGTAGTGTGTGTAGTGTGTGTATGTAGTGTGTGTGTAGGGTGTCTGTAGGTAGTGTGTGTGTGGGTGTCTGTGGTAGTGTGTGTGTGTAGGGTGTGTGTGTAGTGTGTGTGTAGGGTGTCTGTAGGTAGTGTGTGTGTTTAGGGTGTCTGTATGTAGTGTGTGTGTAGGGTGTCTGTAGGTAGTGTGTGTGTGTGTAGGGTGTGTGTGTGTAGGGTGTGTCTGTAGTGTGTGTGTGTAGGGTGTGTGTGTAGGGTGTGTCTATATGTAGTGTGTGTGTAGGGGGTCTGTCTAGTAGTGTGTGTAGTGTGTGTAGTGTGTGTGTAGGGTGTCTGTAGGTAGGTGTAGTGTGTGTATGTGTGTGTGTGTGTTAGGGTGTCTGTTGGTAGTGTGTGTGTGTAGGGTGTGTGTATGTGTGTGTGTGTTTAGGGTGTCTGTAGGTAGGTAGTGTGTGGGTGTGTGTATGTAGTGGTGTGTAGGGTGTCTGTAGGTAGTGTGTGTGTTTAGGGTGTCTGTAGGTAGTGTGTGTGTATGTAGTGTGTGGGTGTCTGTAGGTAGTGTCTATAGGGTGTGTGTGTGTTTAGGGTGTGTGTATGTAGTGTGTGTGTAGGGTGTCTGTAGGTAGTGTGTGTGTGTAGGGTGTCTGTATGTAGTGTGTGTGTAGGGGTTCTGACCCGGCTCAGTGAAGGTCTTGATAAGTTCCTCCATGGCTAACATCCAGGACACAGCCAGGTGACAGTTCTGGAGGAAGATCCAGTTACCGCTCTTCAGAGCTTCCAGAATCATCTTCTCAGCTATAGGACCCTGACCCTGACCTAGAGAGATAGACCTCACCCTGGAGAGAGATACAGAGGGTTAACACTGAGAGACCCTGACCTAGAGAGATAGACCTCACTCTGGAGAGAGATACATGGGGTTAACACTGAGAGACCCTGACCTAGAGAGATAGACCTCACCCTGGAGAGAGATACATAGGGTTAACACTGAGAGACCCTGACCTAGAGAGATAGACCTCACCCTGGAGAGAGATACAGAGGGTTAACACTGAGAGACCCTGACCTAGAGAGATAGACCTCACCCTGAGAGAGATACAGAGGGTTAACACTGAGAGACCCTGACCTAGAGAGATAGACCTCACCCTGGGAGAGAGATACAGAGGGTTAACACTGAGAGACCCTGACCTAGAGATAGACCTCACCCTGGAGAGATACAGAGGGTTAACACTGAGAGACCCTGACCTAGAGAGATAGACCTCACTCTGGAGAGAGATACAGAGGGTTAACACTGAGAGACCCTGACCTAGAGAGATAGACCTCACCCTGGAGAGAGATACAGAGGTTAACACTGAGAGACCCTGACCTAGAGAGATAGACCTCACCCTGGAGAGAGATACAGAGGGTTAACACTGAGAGACCCTGACCTAGAGAGAATAGACCTCACTCTGGAGAGAGATACAGAGGGTTAACACTGAGAGACCTGACTTAGAGAGATAGACCTCACCCTGGAGAGAGATACAGAGGGTTAACACTGAGAGACCCTGACCTAGAGAGATAGACCTCACCCTGGAGAGATACAGAGGGTTAACACTGAGAGACCCTGACCTAGAGAGATAGACCTCACCCTGGAGAGAGATACAGAGGTTAACACTGAGAGACCCTGACTTAGAGAGATAGACCTCACCCTGGAGAGAGATACAGAGGGTTAACACTGAGAGACCCTGACCTAGAGAGATAGACCTCACCCTGGAGAGAGATACAGGGTTAACACTGAGAGACCCTGACCTAGAGAGATAGACCTCACCCTGGAGAGAGATACAGAGGGTTAACACTGAGAGACCCTGACTGAGAGAGATAGACCTCACTCTGGAGAGAGATACAGAGGGTTAACACTGAGAGACCCTGACTTAGAGAGATAGACCTCACCCTGGAGAGAGATACAGAGGGTTAACACTGAGAGACCCTGACCTAGAGAGATAGACCTCACTCTGGAGAGATACAGAGGGTTAACACTGAGAGACCCTGACCTAGAGAGATAGACCTCACCCTGGAGAGAGATACAGAGGGTTAACACTGAGAGACCCTGACCTAGAGAGATAGACCTCACCCTGGAGAGAGATACAGAGGGTTAACACTGAGAGACCCTGACTGAGAGAGATAGACCTCACTCTGGAGAGAGATACAGAGGGTTAACACTGAGAGACCCTGACTTAGAGATAGACCTCACTCTGGAGAGAGACAGAGGGTTAACACTGAGAGACCCTGACCTAGAGAGATAGACCTCACCCTGGAGAGAGATACAGAGGGTTAACACTGAGAGACCCTGACTTAGAGAGATAGACCTCACCCTGAGAGAGATAGAGGGGTTAACACTGAGAGACCCTGACCTAGAGAGATAGACCTCACCCTGGAGAGAGATACAGAGGGTTAATACTGAGAGACCCTGACCTAGAGAGATTGTATCTCTCCCAGGAGTGAGAGACTGAGGGCAACACTGAGAGACCCTGACCTAGAGAGATAGACCTCACCCTGAGAGAGACAGACAGGGTTAATACTGAGAGACCCTGACCTAGAGATAGACCTCACCCTGGAGAGAGACAGAGTTAATACTGAGAGACCCTGACCTAGAGAGATATACCTCACCCTGGAGAGAGAGACAGAGGGTTAACACTGAGAGACCCTGACCTAGAGAGATATACCTCACCCTGGAGAGAGAGACATAGGGTTAATACTGAGAGACCCTGACCTAGAGTGATAGACCTCACCCTGGAGAGAGAGACATAGGGTTAATACTGAGAGACCCTGACCTAGAGATAGACCTCACCCTGGAGAGAGACAGAGAGTTAATACTGAGAGACCCTGACCTAGAGATAGACCTCACCCTGAGAGAGACAGAGTTAATACTGAGAGACCCTGACCTAGAGAGATAGACCTCACCCTGGAGAGAGAGACATGGGGTTAACACTGAGAGACCCTGACCTAGAGAGACAGACCTCACCCAGGAGAGAGAGACATGGGGTTAATACTGAGAGACAGAGAGTTAATACTGGAGACAGAGAGTTAATACTGAGAGACAGAGAGTTAATACTGAGAGACAGAGTTAATACTGAGAGACAGAGAGTTAATACTGAGAGACAGAGAGTTAATACTGAGAGACAGAGAGTTAATACTGAGAGACAGAGAGTTAATACTGAGAGACAGAGAGATAACACTGAGAGACAGAGAGATAACACTGAGAGACAGAGAGATAACACTGAGAGACAGAGAGTTAATACTGAGAGACAGAGAGTTAATACTGAGAGACAGAGACAATGAGAGACAGAGAGTTAATACTGAGAGACAGAGAGTTAATACTGAGAGACAGAGTTGATACTGAGACAGAGAGTTAATAATGTGAGACAGAGAGTTAATACTGAGAGACAGAGAGTTAATACTGAGAGACAGAGTTAATACTGAGAGACAGAGTTAATACTGAGACAGAGAGTTAATACTGAGAGACAGAGAGTTAATACTGAGAGACAGAGATAATACTGAGCGACAGAGAGTTAATACTGAGAGACAGAGAGTTAATACTGAGAGACAGAGTTGATACTGAGAGACAGAGATAATACTGAGAGACAGAGTTAATACTGAGAGACAGAGAGTTAATACTGAGAGACAGAGAGTTAATACTGAGAGACAGAGAGTTAATACTGAGAGACAGAGATAATACTGAGCGACAGAGAGTTAATACTGAGAGACAGAGATAATACTGAGAGACAGAGTTAATACTGAGAGACAGAGAGTTAATACTGAGAGACAGAGAGTTAATACTGAGAGACAGAGATAATACTGAGACAGAGAGTTAATACTGAGAGACAGAGAGTTAATACTGAGAGACAGAGATAATACTGAGAGACAGAGAGTTAATACTGAGAGACAGAGAGTTAATACTGAGAGACAGAGATAATACTGAGAGACAGAGTTAATACTGAGAGACAGAGAGTTAATACTGAGAGACAGAGATAATACTGAGAGACAGAGTTAATACTGAGAGACAGAGAGTTAATACTGAGAGACAGAGTTAATACTGAGAGACAGAGTTAATACTGAGAGACAGAGAGTTAATACTGAGAGACAGAGATTAATACTGAGAGACAGAGATAATACTGAGAGACAGAGAGGACCCTGACCTAGAGAGAGATTTGTATTGATTTATTTTTCATTGAACCTTTATTTAACTAGGCAAGTCAGTTAAGAACAAATTCTTATTTACAATGACGGCCTCCACCAGCCAAACCTGGACACATGATGAGAAAGAAGGACAAGTTGTTAATACTGAGATGCAGGGGACCGACATAGAGAGGGGAACAGTCTCAGAGAGGGGGACAGGGGTACCCAACTACCCCTCCCTCCCTCCCTCCCCCTTCTCCTCCATCCTCCCGCTGTCCCACCCCCTCACCTGTCCAGGTATCCCCTCTCCTTGGCGAAGCGTTGGAAGGCTCCCATGGGGTCTGATCCGGTACTGAGGATGAAGACCAGGGGGGTGGAGGGAGACATGTCACCGTAGAGAGTGGCCAGGTCAACAGGAGGGTTCTCTACAAACTGTTTCCCCAGGCTCACGATCACAAACTCTGTCACCGCAAACACCACCTAGAGGGAGGGAGGGAGAGTGGCAGGGAGAGTAAGTCAACTCCCTCCGGCTATCTACTCTGATTCCAGAGTACTGTCCTCTGAGTGTTTCAGAGAGCAGAATAACTGCATTTACAAACGTTCAACACTAGCTGAATATGGCCGCTGTCAGCAAACGTTGGCAAAAAAACATCATTAAAATGTTGCCAGCTGCACAGTTACAGTCACCAACACTCAGGGGCGGCAGGGTAGCCTAGTGGTTAGAGCGTTGGACTCGTAACCGGAAGGTTGCAAGTTCAAATCCCCGAGCTGACAAGGTACAGATCTGTCGTTCTGCCCCTGAACAGGCAGTTAACCCAGTGTTCCTAGGCCGTCATTGAAAATAAGAATTTGTTCTTAACTGACTTGCCTAGTTAAATAAATAAAATAAATACAATAACATAACATGAAAACAGCCTAACCAGCCCTGCTAGCTCAAGGAAAATGGTCAGAGTGAGGTGTTCTCTCATTATGTGTCTGGAAGTAGCTAGCCAGTTAGCTTGGGTGGTTGACGATAGTTGTGAGGTCAGAACGCTCGGCTCAAACCTCTGAGAGCCCTAGAGCCAAAAGCTCTGGATTTACCAACGTACAGTCTGACAACACTCTGGCACTCCAGATTGAATTTAAGAACACACCCTAAATAAACATGAACATAACTGCAAATATCGCTGTGTGGCCTGAAGGGCAACTCCTATCAAATATGACCATTGATATGCAACATACAATGAGAGAGATGCCAAGAAAACTGGCAGCCCTTTCCACACACACACACACACACACACACACACACACACACACACACACACACACACACACACACACACACACACACACACACACACACACACACACACACACACACACACACACACACACACACACACACACACACACACACACACACCAACAACCCCCACTACCTTCTCCTCCATGAAGCTCTTGATGAGCACCAGTTTCTGGAAGGCCCCCAGTCTCTGATCCCAGTGACCCCTGACCCCGTTTGCCTTTTCCTTCTCTTCTTCAGACATCTCCTCTGAGTAGGGAGGCAGCTGGGAGTCAGACACGTAGCCCTGCCAGTTCTCTGGGTTGAAACACACTTCCAGACGACCTGGGAACACACACTCCAATATTCATCTACTTCTGTAGCTAGGCAGAAGAGTGTGTGTTCCCATTGACAACATTAGCATTGACATTGACATCATTAGCAGATTACAAGGTAGTGGTAATCTCTAGGTTATTTTAGCTGTGTTACTACTCTACCTAGTGGTAATCTCTAGGTTATTTTAGCTGTGTTACTACTCTACCTAGTGGTAATCTCTAGGTTATTTTAGCTGTGTTACTACTCTACCTAGTGGTAATCTCTGGGTTATTTTAGCTGTGTTACTACTCTACCTAGTGGTAATCTCTGGGTTATTTTAGCTGTGTTACTACTCTACCTAGTGGTAATCTCTGGGTTATTTTAGCTGTGTTACTACTCTACCTAGTGGTAATCTCTAGGTTATTTTAGCTACTACTTACCTAGTGGTAGGTTATTTTAGCTGTGTTACTACTCTACCTAGTGGTAATCTCTAGGTTATTTTAGCTGTGTTACTACTCTACCTAGTGGTAATCTCTAGGTTATTTTAGCTGTGTTACTACTAGTGGTAAGCTCTAGGTTATTTTAGTTGTGTGTACTACTCTACCTAGTTTTATAGAGATGGGTGTCTAGGTTATTTTAGTTGTGTGTTACTCTACCTAGTTTTATAGAGATGGGTGTCTAGGTTATTTTAGCTGTGTGTTACTCTACCTAGTTTTATAGAGATGGGTGTCTTGGTTATTTTAGTTGTGTGTTACTCTACCTAGTTTTATAGAGATGGGTGTCTTGGTTATTTTAGTTGTGTGTTACTCTCTACCTAGTTTTATAGAGATGGGTGTCTAGGTATTTTAGACTCTACCCGAGATCTAGGTTATTTTAGTTGTGTGTTACTACTACCTAGTTTTCTAGAGATGGGTGTCTAGGTTATTTTAGTTGTGTGTTACTACTCTACCTAGTTTTATAGAGATGGGTGTCTAGGTTATTTTAGTTGTGTGTTACTACTCTACCTAGTTTTATAGAGATGGGTGTCTTGGTTATTTTAGTTGTGTGTTACTCTACCTAGTTTTATAGAGATGGGTGTCTAGGTAGACACCTACCTAGTTTTATAGAGATGGGTGTCTAGGTTATTTTAGTTGTGTGTTACTACTCTACCTAGTTTTATAGAGATGGGTGTCTAGGTTATTTTAGCTGTGTGTTACTCTACCTAGTTTTATAGAGATGGGTGTCTAGGTTATTTTAGCTGTGTGTTACTCTAACTAGTTTTATAGAGATGGGTGTCTAGGTTATTTTAGTTGTGTGTTACTCTACCTAGTTTTATAGAGATGGGTGTGGCGGTGATCTCTCCTTGATGCCGTTGAAGCAGGGCAGAGTGTCCTCCAGCTCACAGCATGTCTGCCAGGTAAACTCTGACAGCCATGGCACCTCAGGCCTCTCTGGATGATCCTGATGGGGGAGGGAGGGAGAGAGAGACAGGGGGAGGGAGGGAGAGAGAGAGACAGGGGGGAGACAGGGGGGAGGGAGGAGAGAGAGACAGGGGGAGGGAGGGAGAGAGAGACAGGGGGAGGGAGGAGAGAGAGACAGGGGAGGGAGGGAGAGAGAGACAGGGGGAGGGAGGGAGAGGGAGACAGGGGGACAGGGGGAGGGAGGGAGAGAGAGACAGGGGGAGGGAGGGAGAGAGAGACAGGGGAGGGAGGGAGAGAGAGAGAGACAGGGGAGGGAGGGAGAGAGAGAGAGAGAGACAGGGAGGAGGGAGGGAGAGAGGGAGAGCCAGGGGGAGGGAGGGAGAGCGAGACAGGGGGAGGGAGGGAGAGAGAGAAAGGGGGAGGGAGGGAGAGAGAGAAGGGGGAGGAAGAGACAGGGGGAGGGAGGGAGGAGAGAGAGAGAGAGACAGGGTGGAGGGAGGGAGAGAGAGCCAGCCAGGGGGGAGGGAGGGAGGGAGAGAGAGAGAGCCAGGGGGGAGAGAGGAAGAGAGAAGGAGTTGAGATAGAAGAGAATGATAGATAGAGGGGGTGTGGAGAGGAGACAGAAGAGGAGGGGAGGACAAGGGGACATTGGGTATTACGTGGAGAACCGAGGTGATGGATGGAGAAAAGATGAGGTGGGGGGTGAAAAGAAGATAAGGACGGAGGACCAGGACATCATTTTAATGAGAATGGCCCCCCAATGGTTTAGGGTCCCAGTTTCAGACAAAGCGGCCATCTTTCCCCTGCTTAAATAACGACATATAGAGACAGACTAAACCACCCATTAGATATAGAGTCATTGAATAATACATTCAGCAATCCACTCTTGTCAGAACTCTTCAAAAAACCCTGCTCTAGAGAAAGATTATGAAGTCTGTGTCCCAACACACTGTTCTCAGGCTAGTTTAGTGTATGGCACACCTTATGATTAGAGTTAGAATGGGGGAGGGTTAGCTGATCCTAGATCTGTGTTTCTGGAGACAGCTAAGTCATTGACTACACACAGACACATGGGGACATCAGTATTCTACACACAGTCACAGGTTAGAGGGGACTCTCTCCCCCTCTCTGTTTCTCTCTCCTGCAGAGCGGGAAAGAGGCTGACAAGCCCTCTGGTATACAGGCACTCTTAACTAGGAGATTTAAAATGATGCATTCCTAATGGGCTGAGTAAAGACTGCTGAGGGATAGAAGAAGTGGGAATCATTGTCTGGCTCAAGACATATCTTCATTTTAGGGAGAGATTCCAGAAAAGTCCTGTTATAGACCAGTGACAATTGACAGATTATCAACATTTATGTTGTGCTGCATATTACAACAAACCTGAGCCCTCTTTCTGGTTTGGGTTTGAACAGTAATATGATTGAATAAAGGGCTGAAATATAAACTCTATGATTGGTAAAGGGCTGAAATATAAACTCTATGATTGGTAAAGGGCTGAAATATAAACTCTATGATTGGTAAAGGGCTGAAATATAAACTCTATGATTGGTAAAGGGCTGAAATATAAACTCTATGATTGGTAAAGGGCTGAAATATAAACTCTATGATTGGTAAAGGGCTGAAATATAAACTCTATGATTGGTAAAGGGCTGAAATATAAACTCTATGATTGGTAAAGGGCTGAAATATAAACTCTATGATTGGTAAAGGGCTGAAATATAAACTCTATGATTGGTAAAGGGCTGAAATATAAACTCTATGATTGGTAAAGGGCTGAAATATAAACTCTATGATTGGTAAAGGGCTGAAATATAAACTCTATGATTGGTAAAGGGCTGAAATATAAACTATGATTGGTAAAGGGCTGAAATATAAACTCTATGATTGGTAAAGGGCTGAAATATAAACTCTATGATTGGTAAAGGTCTTGAAATATAAACTCTATGATTGGTAAAGGGCTGAAATATAAACTCTATGATTGGTAAAGGTCTTGAAATATAAACTCTATGATTGAATAAAGGGCTGAAATATAAACTCTATGATTGGTAAAGGGCTGAAATATAAACTCTATGATTGGTAAAGGGCTGAAATATAAACTCTATGATTGGTAAAGGGCTGAAATATAAACTCTATGATTGGTGAAGGGCTGAAATATAAACTCTATGATTGGTAAAGGTATTGAAATATAAACTCTATGATTGGTAAAGGTCTTGAAATATAAACTCTATGATTGGTAAAGGGCTGAAATATAAACTCTATGATTGGTAAAGGGCTGAAATATAAACTCTATGATTGGTAAAGGGCTGAAATATAAACTCTATGATTGGTAAAGGGCTGAAATATAAACTCTATGATTGGTAAATGCCTTGAAATATAAACTGAAATCTATGATTGGTAAAGGGCTGAAATATAAACTCTATGATTGGTAAAGGCCTTGAAATATAAACTCTATGATTGGTAAAGGCCTTGAAATATAAACTCTATGATTGGTAAAGGGCTGAAATATAAACTCTATGATTGGTAAAGGGCTGAAATATAAACTCTATGATTGGTAAAGGCCTTGAAATATAAACTCTATGATTGGTGAAGGGCTGAAATATAAACTCTATGATTGGTAAAGGCCTTGAAATATAAACTCTATGATTGGTAAAGGTATTGAAATATAAACTCTATGATTGGTAAAGGCCTTGAAATATAAACTCTATGATTGGTAAAGGGCTGAAATATAAACTCTATGATTGGTAAAGGGCTGAAATATAAACTCTATGATTGGTAAAGGGCTGAAATATAAACTCTATGATTGGTGAAGGGCTGAAATATAAACTCTATGATTGGTGAAGGGCTGAAATATAAACTCTATGATTGGTAAAGGGCTGAAATATAAACTCTATGATTGGTAAAGGGCTGAAATATAAACACTATGATTGGTAAAGGGCTGAAATATAAACTCTATGATTGGTGAAGGGCTGAAATATAAACTCTATGATTGGTGAAGGGCTGAAATATAAACTCTATGATTGGTGAAGGGCTGAAATATAAACTCTATGATTGGTAAAGGCCTTGAAATATAAACTCTATGATTGGTAAAGGGCTGAAATATAAACTCTATGATTGGTAAATGCCTTGAAATATAAACTCTATGATTGGTAAATGCCTTGAAATATAAACTCTATGATTGGTAAAGGCCTTGAAATATAAACTCTATGATTGGTGAAGGGCTGAAATATAAACTCTATGATTGGTAAAGGCCTTGAAATATAAACTCTATGATTGGTAAATGCCTTGAAATATAAACTCTATGATTGGTAAAGGGCTGAAATATAAACTCTATGATTGGTAAAGGGTTGAAATATAAACTCTATGATTGGTAAAGGCCTTGAAATATAAACTCTATGATTGGTAAAGGGCTGAAATATAAACTCTATGATTGGTAAAGGCCTTGAAATATAAACTCTATGATTGGTAAAGGGCTGAAATATAAACTCTATGATTGGTAAAGGGCTGAAATATAAACTCTATGATTGGTAAAGGGCTTGAAATTCTTCCTGTGATTTGCTTAGAGCTCACATATCTATCATTTTTGACTGGCTTAGAGTGGACACTAGTTGCCTTTAATTGGCTGACAGTGGACGATAATCCCATTTGATTGGCTGACGGGCCCGTCAATCAACCTGACTACCTTGTCAAGTGGGGCGCTCCGCAGGAAGTGCTGCCACTCTGCGTCAGTGACCTCGCCATGCTGACGCATGATGTCCACACAAAGCATGAAGCTGTCATAACAAAAATAAGAATCATCATCATCATGAATATATTTGTAGAGCCCATTTGATACCCACAATGCAGCTTAAAGAAAGGTCAAACCCCTTTACCTGTAGATGGTCTTGTGCTGCTCAAACAGGCCACGGGATATGTTGGTGTAGCTGGTGAGCAGGGTCTGGTCCAGGAGGATCTGCAGGCGCTCTTCCAGAACACTGCTCTTCTCTGATATCTCTATGGTGTAGTTAAAGAGCTACAGGGGAGGGGGTCAGAGAGAGCAGGGAGAGGGAGGAAGGTGGGGAAGAGGTGATCAGAGAGAGCAGGTGAGAGGGAGTAAGGTGGGGAGGGGGATCAGGGAGAGCAGGGAGAGGGAGGAAGTTGGGGAAGAGGTGATCAGAGAGAGCAGGTGAGAGGGAGTAAGGTGGGGAGGGGAGGGAGGAGATGATCAGGGGAGAGAGAGGGGGGGAGGGGAGGAGATGATCAGGGGAGAGAGAGGGGGAGGGAGAGGGAGGAGATGATCAGGGGAGAGAGAGAGGAGGGAGAGGGAGGAGATGATCAGGGAGAGAGAGAGGGAGGGGGAGGGAGGAGATGATCAGGGGAGAGAGAGGGGAGGGAGGGGGAGGAGATGATCAGGGGAGAGAGAGGGGGGAGGGAGAGGGAGGAGATGATCAGGGGAGAGAGAGGGGGAGGGAGAGGGAGGAAGGTGGGGAGGGGGAGGGAGGAGATGATCAGGGGAGAGAGGGGGAGGGAGAGGGAGGAAGGTGGGGAGGAGATGATCAGGGAGAGAGAGGGGAGGGAGAGGGAGGAAGGTGGGGAGATGATCAGGGGAGAGAGAGGGGGGAGGGAGAGGAGGAGATGGGGATGAGATGATCAGGGGAGAGAGAGGGGGAGGGAGGGAAGGAGGAGATGGGGAAGAGGTGATCAGGGGAGAGAGAGAGGGGGAGGGTGGAGATGGGGAAGAGGTGATCAGGGGAGGGAGAGGGGAGGGAGAGGGGTGATCAGGGGAGAGAGAGGGGGTGATCAGGGAGAGAGAGGGGGGAGGGAGAGGGAGGGAGGGGGTGATCAGGGAGAGAGAGAGGGGAGGGAGGAGATGGGGAAGAGGTGATCAGGGGAGAGAGAGAGGGGGGGGGGTGATCAGGGAGAGAGAGGGAGAGGGAGGGAGGGGGTGATCAGGGGAGAGAGAGAGGGGCAGGGAGGAGATGGGGAAGAGGTGATCAGGGGAGAGAGAGGGGGGAGGGGGTGATCAGGGAGAGAGAGAGAGGGGAGGGAGGAGATGGGGAAGAGGTGATCAGGGGAGAGAGAGAGGGGGAGGGGGTGATCAGGGGAGAGAGAGAGGGAGAGGGAGGGAGGGGGTGATCAGGGGAGAGAGAGGGGGGAGGGGGTGATCAGGGGAGAGAGAGGGAGGGGGGGGTGATCAGGGAGAGAGGGGGAAGGAGAGGGAGGGAGGGGGTGATCAGGGGAGAGAGAGAGGGGAGAGGGGGTGATCAGGGAGAGAGGGGGAAGGAGAGGGAGGGGGTGATCAGGGAGAGAGAGGGGGAGAGGGGGGGTGATCAGGGAGAGAGGGGGAAGGAGAGGGAGGGGGGGTGATTGGGGAGATGAGAAAGTCAACTCCAGAGGGAAAAAGCCCCCCAGTGAATGTTGCTGATACACTATGACTCAAAGGGAAAAACAACATTGCTGATTCATGAAGGTCAGAGAACCAATCATTCTCCACCACATAGACAGAAAGGTCACCTGCTTGAAGTACTTGAGGGAGAACTGGTACATGGGGTCTATCTCAGAGAGGCTGGCGATGACAAAGTACATGACGGAGCCTCGTGTGGCCACGGGCCGGTAGCGCTCCCTGGCTGCGTTGATCATCAGCTCTGTCGCCTCGGCCTCCTCCAAACGATGCTTAATGGCCTCTGACGTCACCTGGAGAGGGAGAGAGAGAGAGGGAGGGAGGGAGGGGAGAGGGAGAGGGAGAGAGAGAGAGAGAGAGAGAGAGAGAGAGAGAGAGAGAGAGAGAGAGAGAGAGAGAGAGAGAGAGAGAGAGAGAAAGAAAGAAAGAAAGAAAGAAAGAAAGAAAGAAAGAAAGAAAGAAAGAAAGAAAGAAAGAAAGGGAAACCGACACAAAGACATTTGAGGGACAGGAAGAACACAAACTAGGCCTACAGAAAGATGGTTAGAAAGTCAACCGCACCTGAGAGTTCAACAATCCTACTGTCTACCCCCATGACCCCACAGTAACCCCTGACCTTTGACTCCTGCAGGGTCTGCACCAGCTCCTCATTGTCCAGGATGTTTCCCTTGGAGTTGAAGAGCAGTTTGAGGATGCGGTCCTCGATGGCCTTCAGCTGGTTGCGGTCGGCGTTAATCCTCACAATCAGCTGGTTCCTCTGTTCCTCCAGGTCAGGACGCTCCAGACGAACCACGTCACTGTGAGGGGAGAGAGAGAAGGAACGCAAGTCAACCACTCGGTCATACCACAAGAAAACCACACAGTCTGAACCCCTTTAATGAGGAGAGTGAGAGTGAGCGGGGAGAAGAGTTGTGTTGTCTACCTGAGAAGCTGGTCCTCCAGACCAGACTTGGTCACAGTGAAGTTGATGATGGTCACTTTGATACACACCTAGAAAACAGGGGGGGTGTGAACTCCACACATCAACAACCAATCAAATCAGACCAACTACTAATCATAACACACTAACCAGTATGAGCTTCAGCAAACGTCCACTTCAATTATTAATGAATCCTGGCAGTTGTCTCTGTGTGTTAGAGTGTATATCTGTGATTGCTGTGTCCAGACTGTAAGCTGTGTGTTAGACTATCTATCTGTGACAGCTGTGTCTAGACTGTACGCTGTGTGTTAGACTATCTATCTGTGACAGCTGTGACCAGACTGTAAGCTGTGTGTTAGACTATCTATCTGTGACAGCTGTGTCTAGACTGTAAGCTGTGTGTTAGACTATATATCTGTGACAGCTGTGTCCAGACTGTAAGCTGTGTGTTAGACGATCTATCTGTGACAGCTGTGTCTAGACTGTAAGCTGTGTGTTAGACTATCTATCTGTGACAGCTGTGTCTAGACTGTAAGCTGTGTGTTAGACTATCTATCTGTGACAGCTGTGTCTAGACTGTAATCTGTGTGTTAGATTATCTATCTGTGACAGCTGTGTCCAGACTGTAATCTGTGTGTTAGATTATCTATCTGTGACAGCTGTGTCTAGACTGTAATCTGTGTGTTAGATTATCTATCTGTGACAGCTGTGTCCAGACTGTAAGCTGTGTGTTAGACTATCTATCTGTGACAGCTGTGTCTAGACTGTAAGCTGTGTGTTAGACTATCTATCTGTGACAGCTGTGTCCAGACTGTAAGCTGTGTGTTAGACTATCTATCTGTGACAGCTGTGTCCAGACTGTAAGCTGTGTGTTAGACTATCTATCTGTGACAGCTGTGTCCAGACTGTAAGCTGTGTGTTAGACTATCTATCTGTGACAGCTGTGTCCAGACTGTAAGCTGTGTGTTAGACTATCTATCTGTGACAGCTGTGTCCAGACTGTGTGTTTAAAGGGAGGTGACAGACATGTCTATTCACGTCCCTTCTGTCTGACTGATTGCTGGGCCCGGGGAATAGGTCTGAGACTAGCACCAGCCCTGTGTTGTGGGACTGAAGAGTGCTGGAGCAGGCTGACAGGGCCTTCAAATGGCAGCAGGCGCCGCGCCCGTAGGCTGGGTGAACTCAGGGGCATGGCTGTCTGGCAGGTGGACAAGGCTCTTCACAGCAACTACCCATCATCATGGCCTGTGCCAGGCTGACAGCTCCCTGTGTGAGCCAACTGTTTACAGTGTTCCTAGTGCCAGCGTTTGGCATGGAGAGAGAGGGGGCAGGGTGTGTGTGTGTGTGTGTGTGTGTGTGTGTGTGTGTGTGTGTGTGTGTGTGTGTGTGTGTGTGTGTGTGTGTGTGTGTGTGTGTGTGTGTGTGTGTGTGTGAGTCTAATGTCTAATGTTCAACTGTTCTGCCTGTGATTATTATTATTTGACCATGCTGGTCATTTATGAGCATTTGAACATCTTGGTCATGTTCTGTTATAATCTCCACCCGGCACAGCCAGAAGAGGACTGGCCACCCCACATAGCCTGGTTCCTCTCTAGGTTCCTTCCTAGGTTTTGGCCTTTCTAGGGAGTTTTTCCTAGCCACCGTGCTTCTACACCTGCATTGCTTGCTGTTTGGGGTTTTAGGCTGGGTTTCTGTACAGCACATCAGCTGATGTACGAAGGGCTTTATAAATACATGTGATTTGATTTAATGTGGTTATTTTATGTTTTTTTGTGTGGGTGAGAAACAGGTGAGAAACCAGACACTTTACTAACCTACAGTTATTCTAAACATGTGATTTTCCTTTCAATTGGTCGGCATTGGTTTTGACAAACTAAAAAGGAAATACCAATTAAATTGCTCTGGGGTGAAATGACGGGGCCATTGATTGTAGATCGTAGAGCTGTTAATTTAGACTGTGGATAAACCAGATGGACATTGAAATTCCAATAAAAGCCATCTGGTATTGATGCAAAGCAAACATGATCCATCTGGTACTGATGCAAAGCAAACATGACCCAGGCCATATTAATATAGACTGAGATGGACTGCATTCCAAAACTGCTGGGGAGAATAAATCACTAGTCAGGTTTTCTACCGGTGTTTGGCTGAAGGCTGGTGCTAATTTGCGGTTGTTTGACCCACCTCAGGCAGGTAGTGTGGTTGGCCATCTTGGTGGTCATGTAGAACCTGAATTTCTTGTTGTAGTCAATGTCGGAGTCTCCGAGGCGGATGAGGGTGCGGCCGCCCGCCACAAACGTCTGCTTCAGCAGGATGGGCTCCAGAGCCGGGTCCACAGTCTCCTTCAGCTACTCACACACACCAGGACACAAAATGGACGTCACGCTGGTCAGTTTTACCATTCTTCCTGTTCCAAGTCAACTCACGTAGGTCTCTTTGCTAACTCTAGACCCAAAATGGAGGTTAGAACTGTCCCCGAGACTAATCTCCATGGTGAATCGTGACCTACAATGGCTGCCATAGTACTGACCTCCTCCAGCAGTACGGGCATGCCCATGCGGATGGCGTTCTCCAGGGTTCGCAGGAAACCAGAGTCGGTCAGCTTGATCACCTTCAGACCGTTCTTGGTCTCCTTGGAACGGATCCAGCGGTTGGCCTGGAGACGGACCAGACACAGTTGTATAAAGCATTTCAAATGAGGGATTATTTGTTTAGTTTCAGGTCGGTTGTGATTGTGTAGCTACGTCATCCCAACGCCACAAGGGACAGAACTTCCATATTGTCCCTTTATAGTATCCATGTGACCACCATTGAGGGGTCATGTCATTTCCTCTCATACCAGGAAGTCACTATGTTGTCCATGACACAGGTGTCAAACTCAATCCACAAAGGACCGAGTGGCTGCAGGTTTTCGCTCCTCCCTTGTATTTGATTGATGAATTAAGGTCACTAATTAATCAGGAACTCCACACACCTGGTTGTTTAGGTTTTAATTGAAAGGAAACTGAAACCTGCAGACACCAGGCCCTCCACGGAATGAGTTTGACACCCCTGGTGATTTAGGTTTTAATTGAAAGGAAACTGAAACCTGCAGACACCAGGCCCTCCACAGAATGAGTTTGACACCCCTGGTGATTTAGGTTTTAATTGAAAGGAAACTGAAACCTGCAGACACCAGGCCCTCCACGGAATGAGTTTGACACCCCTGGTGATTTAGGTTTTAATTGAAAGGAAACAACTGAAACCTGCAGACACCAGGCCCTCCACGGAATGAGTTTGACACCCCTGGTGATTGATGGACCCGCCAGGTCAGAATCACTCTCATCGACATGAATGAAAACTGACAAACAGAAGTGCACTACATTTGAGTCAGTGGACAGACAAGCCGTGTGTGTGTGAGTCAATGAAGTGTCCCCGTGCTAGGCTGTCAGCAAGCCTCCCTGCCTGCTCAACTCCCTTCCTCTCCCCATCTCCATCGTCGGCCTATGCATGGCAGACAGAGACCAGTCAACAGACCGCTCCCTGGGGCAGAGGCCCAAAGAAAGAGAGGAGAAGGAGAAAGAAACAAAAGATGACAGGAAGCAACATAAGAGGTGTCAGGGGACTGGAGCTAAGAGTCAAACTACACAGTGGCCAAGCGCATGGAGTCTGTGTGTGTGTGTGATTGCAACACAGAGAGAGTGGGAATAGTCTTAGGGTCTCAGGGCTGTTGTCTCTGTGGTGATAAGGGAATAGTGTTAGTAATATAATAGTCAGGTTGTCTCCTGTTGTTGCCTTGTTTCAGGCAGGGGTCTGAGAATGGGAGTCAGGGTTTGTTCCAGGCTGGGGTCTGAGAATGGGAGTCAGGGTTTGTTCCAGGCTGGGGTCTGAGAATGGGAGTCAGGGTTTGTTCCAGGCTGGGGTCTGAGAATGGGAGTCAGGATTTGTTTCAGGCTGAGGTCTGGGTGTCAGGGTTTGTTCCAGGCTGGGGTCTGGGAGTCAGGGTTTGTTCCAGGCTGGGGTCTGGGAATGGGAGTCAGGGTTTGTTCCAGGCTGGGGTCTGGGAGTCAGGGTTTGTTCCAGGCTGGGGTCTGGGAGTCAGGGTTTGTTCCAGGCTGGGGTCTGGGAATGGGAGTCAGGGTTTGTTCCAGGCTGGGGTCTGGGAGTCAGGGTTTGTTCCAGGCTGGGGTCTGAGAATGGGAGTCAGGGTTTGTTCCAGGCTGGGGTCTGAGAATGGGAGTCAGGGTTTGTTCCAGGCTGGGGTCTGGGAATGGGAGTCAGGGTTTGTTCCAGGCTGGGGTCTGGGAGTCAGGGTTTGTTCCAGGCTGGGGTCTGGGTGTCAGGGTTTGTTCCAGGCTGGGGTCTGGGAGTCAGGGTTTGTTCCAGGCTGGGGTCTGGGAATGGGTGTCAGGGTTTGTTCCAGGCTGGGGTCTGGGAGTCAGGGTTTGTTCCAGGCTGGGGTCTGAGAATGGGAGTCAGGGTTTGTTCCAGGCTGGGGTCTGGGAGTCAGGGTTTGTTCCAGGCTGGGGTCTGGGAGTCAGGGTTTGTTCCAGGCTGGGGTCTGGGAGTCAGGGTTTGTTCCAGGCTGGGGTCTGGGAGTCAGGGTTTGTTTCAGGCTGGGGTCTGGGAGTCAGGGTTTGTTCCAGGATGGGGTCTGGGAGTCAGGGTTTGTTCCAGGCTGGGGTCTGGGAATGGGAGTCCGGGTTTGTTCCAGGCTGGGGTCTGGGAGTCCGGGTTTGTTCCATTCTGGGGTCTGGGAATGGGTGTCAGGGTTTGTTCCAGGCTGGGGTCTGGGAGTCAGGGTTTGTTCCAGGCTGGGGTCTGAGAATGGGTGTCAGGGTTTGTTCCAGGCTGGGGTCTGGGAGTCAGGGTTTGTTCCAGGCTGGGGTCTGAGAATGGGAGTCAGGGTTTGTTCCAGGCTGGGGTCTGGGAGTCAGGGTTTGTTCCAGGCTGGGGTCTGGGAGTCAGGGTTTGTTCCAGGCTGGGGTCTGGGAATGGGAGTCCGGGTTTGTTCCAGGCTGGGGTCTGGGAGTCAGGGTTTGTTCCAGGCTGGGGTCTGGGAGTCAGGGTTTGTTCCCGGCTGGGGTCTGGG